>NC_135555.1:25987724-26217724 GCF_964340395.1 Glandiceps talaboti | reverse complement strand
TGTTAAGGGGGAGGGGTTTATATGTCACATGCCGAGGGGTATCTACACTTCAAAGCAATCCATTGTTAAGGGGGAGGGGTTTATATGTTCACATGCCGAGGGGTATCTATACTTCAAAGCAATCCATTGTTAAGGGGGAGATTTATATGTCACATGCCGAGGGGTATCTACACTTCAAAGCAATCCATTGTTAAGGGGGAGGGGTTTATATGTCACATGCCGAGGGGTATCTACACTTCAAAGCAATCCATTGTTAAGGGGGAGGGGTTTATATGTTCACATGCCGAGGGGTATCTACACTTCAAAGCAATCCATTGTTAAGGGGGAGGGGTTTATATGTTCACATGTCGAGGGGTATCTACACTTCAAAGCAATCCATTGTTAAGGGGCGGGGGGTTTATATGTTCACATGTCGAGGGGTACCTACACTTCAAAGCAATCCATTGTTAAGGAGAAGGGGTTTATATGTCACATGCCGAGGGGTATCTACACTTCAAAGCAATCCATTGTTAAGGGGGAGGGGTTTATATGTCACATGCCGAGGGGTATCTACACTTCAAAGCAATCCATTGTTAAGGGGGAGAGGTTTATATGTTCATATGTCGAGGGGTATCTACACTTCAAAGCAATCCATTGTTAAGGGGGGGGGGTTATATGTTCACATGTCAAGGGGTACCTACACTTCAAAGCAATCCATTGTTAAGGGGGAGGGGTTTATATGTTCACATGCCGAGGGGTATCTACACTTCAAAGCAATCCATTGTTAAGGGAGAGGGGTTTATATGTCACATGCCGAGGGGTATCTACACTTCAAAGCAATCCATTGTTAAGGGGGGGGGTTATATGTTCACATGTCGAGGGGTACCTACACTTTAAAGCAATCCATTGTTAAGGGGGAGGGGTTTATATGTTCATATGTCGAGGGGTATCTACACTTCAAAGCAATCCATTGTCAAGGGGAAGGGCTTTATATGTCACATGCCGAGGGGTATCTACACTTCAAAGCAATCCATTGTTAAGGGGGAGGGGTTTATATGTTCACATGTCGAGGGGTACCTACACTTCAAAGCAATCCATTGTTAAGGGGAAGGGGTTTATATGTCACATGCCGAGGGGTATCTACACTTCAAAGCAATCCATTGTTAAGGGGGAGGGGTTTATATGTTCACATGCCGAGGGGTATCTACACTTCAAAGCAATCCATTGTTAAGGGGGAGGGGTTTATATGTTCACATGCCGAGGGGTATCTACACTTCAAAGCAATCCATTGTTAAGGGGGAGGGGTTTATATGTTCACATGCCGAGGGGTATCTACACTTCAAAGCAATCCATTGTTAAGGGGGAGGGGTTTATATGTTCACATGCCGAGGGGTATCTACACTTCAAAGCAATCCATTGTTAAGGGGGAGGGGTTTATATGTTCACATGCCAAGGGGTATCTACACTTCAAAGCAATCCATTGTTAAGGGGGGGGGGGTTTATATGTTCACATGCCGAGGGGTATCTACGCTTCAAAGCAATCCATTGTTAAGGGGGAGAGGTTTATATGTTCACATGCCGAGGGGTATCTACACTTCAAAGCAATCCATTGTTAAGGGGGAGGGGTTTATATGTTCACATGCCGAGGGTCATCTACACTTCAAAGCAATCCATTGTTAAGGGGGAGGGGTTTATATGTTCACATGTCGAGGGGTATCTACACTTCAAAGCAATCCATTGTTAAGGGGGAGGGGTTTATATGTCACATGTCGAGGGGTATCTACACTTCAAAGCAATCCATTGTTAAGGGGAGGGGTTTATATGTCACATGTCGAGGGGTATCTACACTTCAAAGCAATCCATTGTTAAGGGGGAGGGGTTTATATGTCACATGTCGAGGGGTATCTACACTTCAAAGCAATCCATTGTTAAGGGGGAGGGGTTTATATGTTCACATGTCGAGGGGTATCTACACTTCAAAGCAATCCATTGTTAAGGGGGAGGGGTTTATATGTTCACATGTCGAGGGGTATCTACACTTCAAAGCAATCCATTGTTAAGGGGGAGGGGTTTATATGTTCACATGTCGAGGGGTATCTACACTTCAAAGCAATCCATTGTTAAGGGGGAGGGGTTTATATGTTCACATGTCGAGGGGTATCTACACTTCAAAGCAATCCATTGTCAAGGGGAAGGGCTTTATATGTCACATGCCGAGGGGTATCTACACTTCAAAGCAATCCATTGTTAAGGGGGAGGGGTTTATATGTTCACATGTCGAGGGGTACCTACACTTCAAAGCAATCCATTGTTAAGGGGAAGGGGTTTATATGTCACATGCCGAGGGGTATCTACACTTCAAAGCAATCCATTGTTAAGGGGGAGGGGTTTATATGTTCACATGCCGAGGGGTATCTACACTTCAAAGCAATCCATTGTTAAGGGGGAGGGGTTTATATGTTCACATGCCGAGGGGTATCTACACTTCAAAGCAATCCATTGTTAAGGGGGAGGGGTTTATATGTTCACATGCCGAGGGGTATCTACACTTCAAAGCAATCCATTGTTAAGGGGGAGGGGTTTATATGTTCACATGCCGAGGGGTATCTACACTTCAAAGCAATCCATTGTTAAGGGGGAGGGGTTTATATGTTCACATGCCAAGGGGTATCTACACTTCAAAGCAATCCATTGTTAAGGGGGGGGGGTTTATATGTTCACATGCCGAGGGGTATCTACGCTTCAAAGCAATCCATTGTTAAGGGGGAGAGGTTTATATGTTCACATGCCGAGGGGTATCTACACTTCAAAGCAATCCATTGTTAAGGGGGAGGGGTTTATATGTTCACATGCCGAGGGTCATCTACACTTCAAAGCAATCCATTGTTAAGGGGGAGGGGTTTATATGTTCACATGTCGAGGGGTATCTACACTTCAAAGCAATCCATTGTTAAGGGGGAGGGGTTTATATGTCACATGTCGAGGGGTATCTACACTTCAAAGCAATCCATTGTTAAGGGGAGGGGTTTATATGTCACATGTCGAGGGGTATCTACACTTCAAAGCAATCCATTGTTAAGGGGGAGGGGTTTATATGTCACATGTCGAGGGGTATCTACACTTCAAAGCAATCCATTGTTAAGGGGGAGGGGTTTATATGTTCACATGTCGAGGGGTATCTACACTTCAAAGCAATCCATTGTTAAGGGGGAGGGGTTTATATGTTCACATGTCGAGGGGTATCTACACTTCAAAGCAATCCATTGTTAAGGGGGAGGGGTTTATATGTTCACATGTCGAGGGGTATCTACACTTCAAAGCAATCCATTGTTAAGGGGGAGGGGTTTATATGTTCACATGTCGAGGGGTATCTACACTTCAAAGCAATCCATTGTTAAGGGGGAGGGGTTTATATGTTCACATGTCGAGGGGTATCTACACTTCAAAGCAATCCATTGATAAGGGGGAGGGGGTTTATATGTTCACATGTCGAGGGGTATCTACACTTCAAAGCAATCCATTGTTAAGGGGGAAGGTTTTATATGTTCACATGCCGAGGGGTATCTACACTTCAAAGCAATCCATTGTTAAGGGGGAGGGGTTTATATGTTCACATGTCGAGGGGTATCTACACTTCAAAGCAATCCATTGTTAAGGGGGAGGGATTTATATGTTCACATGTCGAGGGGTATCTACACTTCAAAGCAATCCATTGTTAAGGGGGAGGGGTTTATATGTTCACATGCCGAGGGGTATCTACACTTCAAAGCAATCCATTGTTAAGGGGGAGGGATCTATATGTTCACATGCCGAGGGGTATCTACACTTCAAAGCAATCCATTGTTAAGGAGGAGGGGTTTATATGTTCATATGCCGAGGGGTATCTACACTTCAAAGCAATCCATTGTTAAGGGGGAGGGGTTTATATGTTCATATGCCGAGGGGTATCTACACTTCAAAGCAATCCATTGTTAAGGAGGAGGGGTTTATATGTTCACATGCCGAGGGGTATCTACACTTCAAAGCAATCCATTGTTAAGGGGGAGGGGTTTATATGTTCATATGCCGAGGGGTATCTACACTTCAAAGCAATCCATTGTTAAGGGAGAGGGGTTTATATGTCACATGTCGAGGGGTATCTACACTTCAAAGCAATCCATTGTTAAGGGGGAGGGGTTTATATGTTCACATGTCGAGGGGTACCTACACTTCAAAGCAATCCATTGTTAAGGGGGAGGGGTTTATATGTTCACATGCCGAGGGGTATCTACACTTCAAAGCAATCCATTGTTAAGGGGGAGGGATTTATATGTTCACATGTCGAGGGGTACCTACACTTTAAAGCAATCCATTGTTAAGGGGGGAGGGGTTTATATGTTCACATGCCGAGGGGTATCTACACTTCAAAGCAATCCATTGTTAAGGGGGAGGGGTTTATATGTTCACATGTCGAGGGGTATCTACACTTCAAAGCAATCCATTGTTAAGGGGAAGGGGTTTATATGTCACATGCCGAGGGGTATCTACACTTCAAAGCAATCCATTGTTAAGGGGGAGGGGTTTATATGTCACATGCCGAGGGGTATCTACACTTCAAAGCAATCCATTGTTAAGGGGGAGGGGTTTATATGTTCACATGCCGAGGGGTATCTACACTTCAAAGCAATCCATTGTTAAGGGGGAGGGGTTTATATGTCACATGCCGCGGGGTATCTACACTTCAAAGCAATCCATCGTTAAGGGGGAGGGGTTTATATGTTCACATGCCGAGGGGTATCTACACTTCAAAGCAATCCATTGTTAAGGGGGGGGGGTTTATATGTCACATGCCGAGGGGTATCTACACTTCAAAGCAATCCATTGTTAAGGGGGAGGGGTTTATATGTTCACATGTCGAGGGGTATCTACACTTCAAAGCAATCCATTGTTAAGGGGGAGGGGTTTATATGTTCACATGCCGAGGGGTATCTACACTTCAAAGCAATCCATTGTTAAGGGGGAGGGTTTATATGTTCACATGCCGAGGGGTATCTACACTTCAAAGCAATCCATTGTTAAGGGGGAGGGGTTTATATGTTCACATGTCGAGGGGTATCTACACTTCAAAGCAATCCATTGCTAAGGGGGAGGGGTTTATATGTTCACATGCCGAGGGGTATCTACACTTCAAAGCAATCCATTGTTAAGGGGGAGGGGTTTATATGTTCACATGCCGAGGGTCAACTACACTTCAAAGCAATCCATTGTTAAGGGGGAGGGGTTTATATGTTCACATACCGAGGGGTATCTACACTTCAAAGCAATCCATTGTTAAGGGGGAGGGGTTTATATGTTCACATGCCGAGGGGTATCTACACTTCAAAGCAATCCATTGTTAAGGGGGAGGGGTTTATATGTCACCTGCCGAGGGGTATCTACACTTCAAAGCAATCCATTGTTAAGGAGGAGGGGTTTATATGTTCACATGCCGAGGGTCATCTACACTTCAAAGCAATCCATTGTTAAGGGGGAGGGGTTTATATGTTCACATGCCGAGGGGTATCTACACTTCAAAGCAATCCATTGTTAAGGGGGAGGGGTTTATATGTTCACATGCCGAGGGGTATCTACACTTCAAAGCAATCCATTGTTAAGGGGGAGGGGTTTATATGTTCACATGCCGAGGGGTATCTACACTTCAAAGCAATCCATTGTTAAGGGGGAGGGGTTTATATGTTCACATGTCGAGGGGTATCTACACTTCAAAGCAATCCATTGTTAAGGGGGAGGGGTTTATATGTTCACATGCCGAGGGTCATCTACACTTCAAAGCAATCCATTGTTAAGGGGGAGGGGTTTATATGTCACATGCCGAGGGGTATCTACACTTCAAAGCAATCCATTGTTAAGGGGGAGGGATTTATATGTTCACATGTCGAGGGGTACCTACACTTTAAAGCAATCCATTGTTAAGGGGGAGGGGTTTATATGTTCACATGTCGAGGGGTACCTACACTTTAAAGCAATCCATTGTTAAGGGGGAGGGGTTTATATGTTCACATGTCGAGGGGTACCTACACTTTAAAGCAATCCATTGTTAAGGGGGAGGGGTTTATATGTTCACATGCCGAGGGGTATCTACACTTCAAAGCAATCCATTGTTAAGGGGGAGGGGTTTATATGTCACATGCCGAGGGGTATCTACACTTTAAAGCAATCCATTGTTAAGGGGGAGGGGTTTATATGTTCACATGCCGAGGGGTATCTACACTTCAAAGCAATCCATTGTTAAGGGGGAGGGGTTTATATGTTCACATGCCGAGGGGTATCTACACTTCAAAGCAATCCATTGTTAAGGGGGAGGGGTTTACATGTTCACATGTCGAGGGGTATCTACACTTCAAAGCAATCCATTGTTAAGGGGGAGGCGTTTATATGTTGACATGCCGAGGGGTATCTACACTTCAAAGCAATCCATTGTTAAGGGGGAGGGGGTTTATATGTTCACATGCCGAGGGGTATCTACACATCAAAGCAATCCATTGTTAAGGGGGAGGGGTTTATATGTTCACATGTCGAGGGGTATCTACACTTCAAAGCAATCCATTGTTAAGGGGGAGGGGTTTATATGTTCACATGCCGAGGGGTATCTACACTTCAAAGCAATCCATTGTTAAGGGGGAGGGATTTATATGTTCACATGCCGAGGGGTATCTACACTTCAAAGCAATCCATTGTTAAGGGGGAGGGGTTTATATGTTCACATGTCGAGGGGTATCTACACTTCAAAGCAATCCATTGTTAAGGGGGAGGGGGTTTATATGTTCACATGCCGAGGGGTATCTACACTTCAAAGCAATCCATTGTTAAGGGGGAGGGGTTTATATGTTCACATGTCGAGGGGTATCTACACTTCAAAGCAATCCATTGTTAAGGGGGAGGGGTTTATATGTTCACATGCCGAGGGGTATCTACACTTCAAAGCAATCCATTGTTAAGGGGGAGGGGTTTATATGTTCACATGCCGAGGGGTATCTACACTTCAAAGCAATCCATTGTTAAGGGGGAGGGGTTTATATGTTCACATGTCGAGGGGTATCTACACTTCAAAGCAATCCATTGTTAAGGGTGAGGGGTTTATATGTCACATGCCGAGGGGTATCTACACTTCAAAGCAATCCATTGTTAAGGGGGAGGGTTTTATATGTTAAAATTACAAGTTAGTTAGTATTTAGGGACTCTTTAGGTGATACATTTCGAGAACTGTCATCAGTTCTTGATGAGTAAACTTGTTTTTTTTTTCTGACAGCAATACGGAATTTTATATTCTGAATAATTTGCAAGTAGTGCTTTTTGTCTGTAGTAAAACCAAGGTTTTGTGTTCTACATTTTCAAGTAAAAATAACGCTTTGAAACAAGTGTTATAACAAAATTTAAGAACATTGAAAGATGTTCTTCTCCTATAGGATGATTTGTCTTGAAGAAGTACATAATTGAAAAGGTCGGGTGATGTCTCATAGCATACGTGGCCTTGGCCAATTAAACTTTGAACGACTTTTAATATTATTCTTTGCTGGTGTGTTATTTCTGTTGACATTGGCTGGAAGTAGCTATGGGGACTGCCAAAGTGAAAACTTGCGTTCTTAGATGTAACGACATTTACAAATGTACTATGTATGAGGACATAATTGTAGATAACTTATTAGAGTCGATCATTACATTTTCAACAACTTATTTAGATCTTCTCAAATCCATAGTTATGTCCTTGCAAATGCGCCATCTACGGTGGAAATGTCATAAGCCATGACTTGGTTGAACCTTTACCCTTTTGGCTTTGGTATTATCAGGAATACGACTGATGATGCACTTCCTCTCTTGATTGATAATGTTATTGATTTGTAACATGACACTATCTATGAGAAATTCAAAACATAGTGATACATTCAAGACAAACACCGTGTCAGATTGATCAAATAGCGTAAACAATTAAAATAGCCATTGATTCACTTGTAGAAAGTTAGTATTACAGTATCAATTTAGTAACTCTATTAGCAGGCAAAATGTGGGGTGGGGAGTAGGATGGGTGGTAATCTTTGTTTATATGATGAAGCATGCGACTGAGAAGAGAGATGGGCGCCCTCTAGACCTCTTGTGCGATGTAAAGCTAACAGTAATCATGATCATGATAATAACATGACCCTACCTTTGATTTGATTATTTTTAATGATGATCTCGATGAGCTGTGACTGTGTCACGTCAAAAATTACAATAAAAAAATAAATGCTTTGTTTAGTAAACGTGTATCTATAGCAATATTTATAGCAATACTGAGAACAGTTGTTGATTATTCTAAAACCGGTATATACTACTTCAAACGAATACACAATATAATGAATGAACCGAAATCTCATTCAATAAAGGAAATTTGTCTCTTCTTCGAATTACAGAGATTATACAGTATTTGAAAAAAATAAGCACACTGGATTAGTCTTATACAATTTATGGGTTTGTCATGTAGACTGTAAGATACGTCGTAATGCACCGCCCTCACCGGTCTGTTCCTACGTGAAAGATGTTTACTGATTTATGAGGGCGCCCCGACATGGCGTACATTCCCTGAACCCTTCTCAACCTTACACAGAATACATGACATAGATGACGGAACGGAACGTATGTGAATTAATTTCAGCACCTCACAGAATTGTCGGACATCAAAGTCGTAAAAACAAAATAAAATTTTTGCCGAAACGTTATTACTGATTTTGCCTGTAAAACGTTGAGACTAGTTGGAAGTCTGATACCCTAGCGGTCAACGCTTATATCTTCTTGCTCTCGAGAACTGGTATGAATGTTCAGTGATCTTTAAGTAGTAGTAGTAGTAGTAGTAGTAGTAGTAGTAGTAGTAGTAGTAGTAGTAGTAGTTGTTGTAGTGGTAGTGGTAAATGTAATAGGAGTAGTAGTATTAGTATTAGTATTAGTATTAGTAGTAGTAGTGGTAGTAGTAGTAGTAGTAGTGGCAGTAGTAACGGTAGTAGAGGCAGTAGTAGTGGTAGTAGTAGTAGTAGTAGTAGTGGCAGTAGTAACGGTAGTAGAGGCAGTAGTAGTGGTAGTAGTAGTAGTAGTAGTAGTAGTGGCAGTAGTAACGGTAGTAGAGGCAGTAGTAGTGGTAGTAGTAGTAGTAGTAGTAGTGGCAGTAGTAACGGTAGTAGAGGCAGTAGTAGTGGTAGTAGTAGTAGTAGTAGTAGTGGCAGTAGTAACGGTAGTAGAGGCAGTAGTAGTGGTAGTAGTAGTAGTAGTAGTAGTGGCAGTAGTAACGGTAGTAGAGGCAGTAGTAGTGGTAGTAGTAGTAGTAGTAGTAGTGGCAGTAGTAACGGTAGTAGAGGCAGTAGTAGTGGTAGTAGTAGTAGTAGTAGTAGTAGTAGTAGTAGTAGTCTGCAGTAGTAGTAGTTTTCAACAGGAAACTTTAATTCCATTAGTAAAAGGATTCACAATGCAAAGGTAAAAATAGGATCAAAATTGAGATTAAATTACAGAACAGAAAGCACAAAATACATTACAGGTATCCTTGTTGTCTTGTACAATATCAATGTAATATACAGCTGGCGAAAATTGGTGGATTAGTATGATGTTAACGATGTAAAATGCTGGTGGCTTTTTTTTTTTGCGGTGAAGGAAATTGTACTGGTGTGGTGTCCAATTGTTAATCACTGCGCTGGCGTCTGTTGGCTGTCGAGTTTCGGGCCAGTTCCAGACCTGTTTTAAAAAAGCATAGCAACTCAAGGGGAGTTGAAAGATGGTTAGTATGTAAGTTTGTCCCTCCCTCATCAGGGCAACCGCCGAACCCGAAGAAGGGAACACGCAGAGTACGTAGCGCAGAACGGTTGCCCGACAACGACCATGGAAACTATAGACTGTAAGTGTTGTGTGGTGTGCAGTGCAGGGGTACCGACAGAGGACACGGATTCAAAAATATTGTGCAAACTTTATTGAGAAAGAAAAAAGAATGTATGACTATATACACTATTTACATATCAATACAAAAGGTGACTGGCGAAGCTAAAATTATAATAAAAGTTCTAACTCTCCGTTGGTAGATATTCTACAGAGAACTTCGGTCATTGCCCACGTTTGTTTGAACATGTTGAGTTTATGGTTCAAACGGTAGAAGGCGTATTCAGCTTTAAGACGAGTTGAAATCTTGTTTTTGAATGTTCGTAGGATGTCATAGTAAGGACTGTTTTCACGCTTGTTGCGACGGCTGATATGGATCGAGATTTTTGCAACTGAAATTAAGTAAACAAACATGTGTCGTTCATGGATGGAGCTGAAAATACGAGAACGTTTATGTGGATTAAGTATGAACCACCATGGAGGGATGTTGGAATTCGGTAGGAGTTTACTAATAAGTCCGTTTAGATAATGAAATAAAGGCTCGTTGTGTTTACAATAAAAAAATATATGTTGCAGCGAGTCTTTGTCACCGCAAAACGGGCAAGTTGCAGTATTACAAATGCCTAGATGAACTAAAAGATTTCCTGTCAGGTAAGTGCCGTGAAGTATACGCCACTGTAAGTCACCTTCGTATAAAGATAAAAGTGGTGGATAACAGTCTTTAAAGTTGGGTTTTATGTGGTCAGGAATACTTAAAATATCCCGCCAAACAGTATCAATAGCTTCCGGTAGACGATTTTTGTGATGTGCCTGAATTAAATATTTATACACGGAACCTTTTTCAAATTTGTATAACGGGAAGTTCAGATCATCTGATGTGTGAAGTTCGACGCTGATATGTGTTACATTCACTATACTGTTGTCATGGTTAGTCAGATAGGCATCTAATGTATCCATTGAGGTGGTAGAGATTTGTGAACAGTGTCAAGGGTAAGGCTTAGGATTCTCTCTGAGTGTATGGGAACTCTGTGTAAAATATCGGGGGCTGAGAGAAGAGAGGTGTGATTATCGTTAATTAGATGTTTGACTTGTGTGATTCCTGAGGAAACAAAAGTGTTTGAGGACAAAGGGTTCGTTACGTAGGTAATGTTGAACTTGGCTATTGTAAAATAAAGGTTCATTTAAAAGTTCCGAGACACTGCTTGGATCAATTTTACGGATCTTTTGCGTTGTTTTCTAGACATTGAGAGTTTCGCGGTAGAAAGCAGGTAAATGGTTTAAATTCATATTTAGGTCAGTTACGAGGAGCTCTTTTGTATAATTCAAATTTGCAACTTTGCCAAAGTAGTAATCCATCATTTGAAAACGAGGATGTTCATTATTAGCATACAGGTAACGTTGAAGTAGTTGAATACGGAAGGCCGCGACACGAGTTGGAAGGTGAATCAGATTCTGACCACCTTTATCTCTTGGTAAGTAAATTGTCTCTGAGGTTGTCCAGTGTTTTCCACCCCAGAAAAAATTTAGAAATAAACGCTGATGGGAAATGAAATATTCTGGTGGACAAAGGGTCGCTAATGCGTGTAAAACCTTGGACGAGACCAGCTGGTTGATTATCAAGGCACGCCCTCTATAGGACAACTTAGGCGCGAAGTATGACCAACGTTCAAGTTTGCATTCAATTTTCTGGCTGAGTTCTTTCCAATTTCTGTCTAAGTAGGAATTAGAATTGCCAGGTAGATACCGAGAAGTTTAAGCCCTGTATTGGTCCATTCGATATTTAGGGGGTTGTCACGACGTCTACACCAGCTTCCGACCCACAGGCCTTTTGATTTGTAAAAATTGATTTTGGCATTAGAAGCGCGTTCATAGATAAAAAGACTATTCTGTAGTTTATGGAAGTCTTCTTCTTTAGTGATTGACACTTCAACATCATCTGCATATGCCGACAGCTTACTTTTTCCGGGGCCGTTGTCAGAATGTGGAATTTCTAAACCAGTGATATTAGTTCTAGTTCTGATATGGTTAAGTAAAGGTTCAATGACCAGAATGTACAATTGACCGGACAGAGAGCAGCCCTGACGAATGCCTCTTGCGAAAGTTATGGGTGAAGTGAGGGTATCATTGACTCGGATTACACACTGGGCTTCATTGTAGATTAAACGAATATAGTCAACAAACTTGTCACCAAAACCAAACGACTTTAAAGTGCTGTACATATAATCGTGGTGGACCCGATCGAACGCTTTCTCTTGGTCGAGAGCGACTATGCCTAGTGGGATGTTATTATCATTTGCGAAATTGATGCTGTCACGTATATTATATAGTGATATGTTATCATGGATCTGACGCCCTGGAACACCACACGTTTGATCGCAGTGTATAATGGAGCTCAGAACGGTTTTTAGACGAAGAGAGAGTGTCTTGGTTAAAATTTTGTAGTCACTACATAGCAAACTAATAGGACGCCAGTTTTTCAGTAAGTTAGGGTTTCCGGTTTTGGGAATTAAAGTTGTAACGGCACGACGACATGAAACTGGTAAAATACCTTCGTTGATTTTAGCATGACTTCGTGGAAGTCTTTGCCTAGAATAGACCAGAACGTTTTGTAAAATTCGATTGGAAGACCATCAATCCCTGGGGAACGACCTGAATTGAGAGCATTCAAAGCGTTGGTAAATTCGTCTAATGTTATGTCGGTATCGAGAAATTCGCAATCAGATTGCTCGAGTTTAGGTAAGTTTTCATGTAGAATGTTAGAGGCCTGGAGATCGATTGGTTCAGGGCTGTAGAGATCTTTGTAGAAGGAATTGATAAGAGTGCGAATTTCTTTAGGGTTATCTGTCAGACAATTGTTTTCGTTTTGGAGATGGATTATGGATTTTCGTCGCCCTTTTTGTTTTTCAAGGTTGAAAAGAAAGTCACCGGGAGCCGTTGAGTTATTGAGAAAAGAGTGTCTGCTACGGATTGCCGCACCTTTGTTTTCTTGGTCAGTGATTTGAGAGAGTAAGTTCTTTTTTTCGTTATACGAGTTTTCCAGTGTTGGGTTGTCGGCGAATTGACTTTCAAGATGGGCCACTTCTGTTTCAAGATTCTTTTTGTCCATTTTATTACGGTTATGTCTATGGTAACAATACTGTTGTGTAAGCTGTTTTATCTTTTGTTTGCCGATGTCCCACCATATTTGAATTCTGGGGTAATTAGGTTTTTGTTTGATCCATTTGTTCCAAAATTGTGTAACAATATTTTGGTAATCCTCCTCGTCGAGAATGTTGGTGTTAAGACACCAGACTGGATTACGATTGTTAACACTTTTTTGAGATACTGTTAGAGTTACCAGAGAGTGATCGGAGAAAGCTAAAGAAGAGTTGAGAATTGAGCAATTTTTTATGTGGTTTGAAGAGTGATTGCTAATGTATATTTTATCTAAACGTGCATGGGTATTTTGGCGATGCCAGGTATAGTTTGATATATTTGGGTTTTGATTTCTCCAGGCGTCAATGAGTTTAAAACGACGAAGAATGTTGGATAAAAGGTTTGAAGTTCAATGGTTCAAAGAGCTGTGAAGCAATCTAAGCGTTCGTTGCCATTCGTAGGGGCGTATATGTTAATTATGTGGATTTTGAGATCGTTAACAATCACGTGGGCATAGAGGAGGTGTCCTGGTATCAGTGCACTCTTACTTAACACATCAATTTTTGAATTTGGCGAAAATAGAATGGCTACACCTCCTCGATTAACAGTACCTTCACAGTGAGAAAATATTCCTCTTCCTCTCCAAATGACTTGCCAGGTATTTTCGTCCTGTGGAGTTGTGTGTGTTTCTTGGATTAAGTGAAAGTCCGCACGAGTGTTATTTTTTAGGTATTCAAAGACTTGGTAACGCTTTAGGGAGTCTCGACACCCTCTAACATTTAATGTATCACACTGTAAGCCTGTTGCCATGGCTATGAGTAAGAAATAAAGTTTAGTAAGTACCATGAATGGAGTAAGGGATAATGTAAATTCTCGTTTAGAAGTGGTCTAGTGCGTCACGGTAACTTGTCGTTTTAATGTGTGCTAAGATCTTTGATCTGATTTTGTATACTCGCGCTTTCTGTGCCGAAGTAAGTGTTTGCGTTGTTCGGAAATGTTTCAACCTGTTCGCCAAGACTCTAAGATTTGGCCCGAATTCTCTGCATCTGTCTATTATTTTCTTTGAGTGCATAGTGTCAAGTAAGAATTCGTGTATTTGTTCTGCAGTTGGCCCTGTGGAGTCATTTTCGCTCATTTGAGAAATATCTGACATTTCTGAAGTAAGCGATTCCGTGTCGTCTTCGTTGGTATTTTCGTCGTGGTGTTCGTCATTATTTGTTGTCATTTGTGTTTCTGGTATCACAAATAGGTCTTGTGATTGTTGGTCATGTTCCTGTTTGCTTTGTGATAGGTCTTGTAACACACTCCCTGACAATTCGAAGGAAATTGGTGGAGTGGCGCTAGAAACTGGAGAATCAAGATCAGAAGGGATGGAGGGGGGAGAGGATGAGGAAGAGGGTGAAGGAGGGGTTCGTACCCTCTCTTCGTCTGTGTTTTCATGTTGAATATGTTTATTTTCGTCATTGTCAATGTTTGGACTTTGGGTTGTTTCAACACTGTTTTGTTCTCGTATAACTTCTTGTCCATCTGCTATTTCCATTTGTGCAGTGTAATTAGTTTCATTACTCGTGTTAGTTTGAATGTCGGTTGTAGCATTATCAGTATTTTCGTCGGGATTGTCGGTTATTTTTTCGTCATTTTCTTCTCTTTGGGGGTCAGTCGTTTGGTTTACGTTTTCAGCTGTCGATGTCATACAGTTGTCGTTGGAATTCGTTTCATTGTCATTGTCAGGGTGTTTGTCATTGTTTACTGGGTTGTTACGTTGGGTATCATTCTCAGGTGTGTTATTTGGACATTGTCGCTGGAAATGCCCAATCATATTACATTTGAAACACTTGGGCTCATCGGTTGAAATAAAGATGCGGTATTGTCTGCCTTCAAAATTAACGTGAAACATACCTTGGAGGTCATTTTTGTCGATATCAGAGTGGGGTATAATATATATTTGACGGCGAAAAGATTTCACGTGTCTCAGATTTTCTACTTTACACCCAAGCGGTATTGGTTTCAGAGCACTAACTGTCGTACCATATCTAGTCATTTCCCCTTCAAGCACTTCGTTTGGTATGAAAGGGGGGACACCTGATAAAATTACCTTTGTAGAGGGTTTGACAAGTGGTTCAGCGAGAACCCAAACTCCGTCTATAGCTAGACCCTTAGTACAAACATGTTCAACCCATGTCACTGAATTCACAAATACCATCACCGCGTCGTTTGCTCTCGAAGCAGCGAGAACATTTTCGGGCCCTGTAATGTCTGCTATTAGTTTGACATATTCTTGTATTTTTACGCCTTCAACAGACTGACATCGTATATCATGTTTTCTGGTCAAACCTTGAAAGGGGTTCCGACCCTGGCCTGTGTCAAGCGCGGCCATCTTGGCCACATCAACAAGAGACCAACGGACACACAAAAACCCTACGAAAATACGGGAAAAAAGACAAGCAACGAAAAATCAACTTACGAAAATCACCACAGTGTACTCAGGAAGTTAACTGAGGTGGAAAGAACGATGGATGGCCTTTTGAAGCTCGGATAATGCACGATTCAATGGAGCGCCGCTACACCACGTCTACCTGGCAGTAGTAGTAGTAGTAGTAGTAGTAGTAGTAGTGGTAGTAGTAGTAGTAGTTGTTGTAGTGGTAGTGGTAAATGTAATAGGAGTAGTAGTATTAGTAGTAGAATTATTATTATTATTATTATTATTATTAGTAGTAGTAGTAATAGTAATAGTAGTAGTAGTAGTAGTAGTAGTGGTAGTAGTTTTTTTTTTTTAGTTTTACATAAAACGTTTATTCACTGATTCCTAAATATACATTGGAAAGTAAAAACAGGGAATCGAGCAAAATAAACGGAAAAAACAACGATTCATAATGTTCGTATAATATCGCGTTCTTGTACTAGATGTGTCACATTCAGTGTTGTCTCATGATAGTTGTAGAGTGGAAGTAACCTTTCCAGGCGGGTTCAATATATATACTTCGAACCATTGTGTCGACATTAATGTCTTCGGTTCTGAAACAAAGCAGAATTTGTTAGGTGTGTGTTCCTACGCTAAGTTACAAAGTACTGATCTGTGGATGGCAGTATGACGTGACGTCATTTGCCACGTCACACCTACATCCACAGACCCCATGAGGAGTACGGTGCCCAGAGTACATTGCAACTGATAAACAAAAGCCTAGACGAAGATTTCCAATGTTTCATCACGTGTAATTTGGCAAAGGGTTTCGTTGTGTCCCCATCCCAATTTAAAGTGATTGATACATTTTGTAGTGATAGAAATCTGATGTTCTGTCTTTATTTTAGAACGAATTCGTGAACGAAATATTTCAATTGGATCAGTTATTGATTTGTCATTCATTTTATTCCATCGACTCAGGTGGATAGACATTTTAACTGTACAGGTGAGGTAGACAAATAATCTAAACACCTGTCTATTTACAAAGCGTGTAGATCTCTTTGTGTATTTCGGTAGCATTATGTACCACCACAATGGCAGTGGATGTTCTGATTCTAAGAGTCTAGTGGACAAATTGTTGTATAATTGCAGAACTGGTTGAATATGTGGACATTCTAGAAAAACGTGTGATAAAGTGTCTTTTTCGCCGCAAAAAGGGCAACTGTCGTGATTCTGAAGTTTACAGCTGTGTAAGTACGAA
Organism: Glandiceps talaboti; assembly: GCF_964340395.1. Classification (NCBI taxonomy): domain Eukaryota; kingdom Metazoa; phylum Hemichordata; class Enteropneusta; family Spengelidae; genus Glandiceps; species Glandiceps talaboti. The sequence goes on along the minus strand of NC_135555.1, from coordinate 26,201,078 downwards.
CCCGTGGGATAAGCACCATGGAAAAGACGCCACATGAAGTCCCCTTCACGTTTTGAAATAGGTACTGAATAGCAGTCTTTGAAGTTAGGTTTAAGGTTATTGGGAAGGCTCAATATATCCCTCCACACTGTGTCGAGGGCGTCTGGGTTTCTGATATTGAAATATCGTTCCGTTAAGAATCTGTAAATGGCCCCTCTCTCTCTACTTTATAAAGTGCCAGGTTAAGGCTGTCATGTTCGTACAGGTCAAAGCCATAGTATGTAGCTATAGGGGAAGATTCCAAATTATGAGTTTCAAGGAAGTATTCGTTTATTTTGTCTTTCCACTTTATCGGTATCGATTTGTGGAGGGTCTCAATTGTGAGATCTAAGATTCTCTTTGAGTGGATATTTATGGATCTATATAAATCATCGTTGGTACGCCACTCTTTCGTTCTGTCGTCTATCAGATCTTTGATACGAGTTATACCCTCGTCTACTAAATGCTGGAGGCAGAAAGTCTCGCGGCGAACTGGATGTAATATCAGTGGATTATGGAACAAGGGTTCATTTAGTATGTCTTTTATAGACTCGGGTGTTCCCTTTCGTTTGACATCAAATTGTTGCCAACAAGACAATACGTCTTTGAAGAAGGGAGGAGTGTGTTTGAGTGGATACACAAATTTTGTAGCCAGTAGTTGTTTAGTATAGTTAAGGTTGCCCACCTTACTAAAATAGAAATCTGTGAAGTAGAAATTTGAGTGTTTAATATCATTGTAAAGGTATCTTTGCAGGTAACGTAATCTGAAAGATTGTAATCTAGACTTTAAATGAGTTAGACCAAGTCCTCCCTTTTCAAGAGGTAGGTGTAATCTCTCCGCATTGACCCAATGGTGACCTTGCCAGACAAAGTTTAGGAAAGTCTTTTGGAGAAATTCTACGAATTCTTTCGGGGGGCATAGGCATGCGAATTTGTGGTTTAGTTTTGTAGCCACTAGTTGATTGATTACACGTATACGACCATGGTACGACATTGCAGTGACATATTTAGACCACCATTCAATCTTTTTTTGGACATTGTGGGCAAGTTCGTTCCAGTTTTTGTCGACATAGCTATCTGAGTTCCCGAGATATATACCGAGGACTTTCAGTCCTTCACTGTTCCAGTTTAAATTCATCGGGAAGTCATCGCGGTTTCGCCAACTCCCACACCATAACCCTTCGGATTTCAAAATGTTGACTTTTGCATTTGTAGCCTTTTCGTACACCTGGATTCATTTACTTAATTTTGTGAAATCCCCATCATGTGTAACAAGGAAGTCCACGTCATCAGCATAGGCTGATAAGTGTATTTGTCGTTCTGTGTTAGGCAAACAGAGTCCTTTTATTTCACTGTCGGTGCGGATTTTGTGTAGAAATGGTTCAATTGCGAGTATATATAGTTGGCCTGATAACGAGCAACCTTGGCGTATGCCTCGTTTGAATTCAGTAGGAGCTTGTTATTTACACGTACAAGACACTGGGCATTGTTGTAGATGAGTTTGATATATTGAATGAACTGTTCGCCAAAACCAAAGGAATGTAACGTATTGAAGAGGTGTATGTGGTTAACTCGATCGAAGGCTTTTTCCTGATCGATTGCGACAATACCTAGTTGTAAAGCATTTTCATTGGAGTAGTGTATGCAATCTCTAATTAGATTGATATTGTCTTCTATACAGCGCCCAGGTATGCTGCACGTTTGGTCAATGTGGATAATGCTCCCTATCACGTTTCGAAGACGAAGGGATAAACATTTAGTAAAGATTTTATAATCGCTACATAACAAACTGACTGGGCGCCAATTTTTCAGAAGCGTATTGTCACCTTTTTTCGGGATCAGACTAATTATAGCTCTTCGACTAGACTGTGGGAGTTCGCCATCCTTAATACATGTTTGTAAGACTTCTAAGAAATCTTGGTTGATCATAGGCCAGAACTTTTTGTAAAACTCGTTAGGGATTCCATCGATACCAGGCGAGCGGTTGTTTGAAAGCTGTTTGACAGCATGTGTTAGTTCCTCAAGACTAATATCAGTGTCGCAGTAGTCGGACTTGTCTTTGTCAAGTTTTGGCAGATTTGCAAGTAGTTTGTTTTGCTCTGAAGTGGAAATAGGGTCAGGTGTGAACAGATTTTGGTAGAAACTGTGTGTTAATTTGCGGATTTCTGTTTGGTCTGTGGTTATTGATTGATCACTACGTCGTAGCTGTGTCAGAATTTTGCGACTGTTCTTTTGTTTTTCGAGACTGGAGAAAAAGTCTGTGGAAGCATCACTTTCATGGAGGAGTTGTTGACGGGCTCGTACTGCGGCTCCTTTACTTTCAGTGCGTATATAAGATTTCAATATCTGTTTTTTATCATTATAATCATTAATGAGGTTTGGGTCTGTGTGTGTTGTGTCAGAGATCATGTGTTCGATTTCTTTTAGTTCACGTTCAAGGTTTTCTTTTGAGCTTTTGAAGGACCGATGTTTTTGTGTTGAATATTGCTGAGTGAGCCATTTTATTTTGTTCTTTCCTATGTCCCACCAATCTTGTATTTTTGGAAAGTTTGTCTTTTTGTTTTTCCATTGGGTCCATAACTCTTCGATGAGTTCACAGTAATTTTTGTCTTCAAGAAGTTCTGTGTTTAAACACCAGATAGGGGAGGTGTTTTTTATTTTAGTGAAGGTGATTTTTATTTTCACCAAAGAGTGATCAGTGAAGGCTTGTGATCCTGTATAAATTTCTGCAGTATGTATTCGTGTGGCCAGGTGTTTAGGTATGTAAATTTTGTCAAGTCTAGCAGCTGTAGTGTTGTGGTCATTGTGCCATGTGTATTGTTTTATGTTGCCATGGTGATACCTCCAGGCATCAACTAACTAAAATGTGTGCAGAATTTTGTCAAGGCTGAGTGAAGTGCGAATGTCTGGTTCTTGTTGGCTTGTACGGTCAATTTTTGGCTCTATAGTACAGTTGAAGTCACCTCCAAGAATTATTGGGTCATCATTCAAGTCATTTAACAATTGTTTTAATTTCAGGAAGACTTGTAGTCTTTCGTTACCATTGTTTTAGGTGCGTACATATTGATAAAATGAATTGGATCACCGTTGACTCGTACATGAGCGTGTAAGAGTCTACCATTTATGACTTCATTTGTTGATAAGATTTCAGCATTGCTGTTAGGTGTTAGCAGAATTGCAATACCAGCAGTGTATGTGTTTTCATGGGAAAAAATACAGTCACCCCTCCATACAATTCGCCAGGCGGGTTCATCAGCTGCTACTCTATGTGTCTCTTGCAGGAAGTAGGCATCACTTGTGTGGGTTTTCTTCAAGTAGTCGAAAATCTGGTAGCGTTTAAGTGGGTCTCGCCCACCTCTTATATTGAGTGTTGTGCATGTAACGCTCACCATTAAGATTAAAGTAAAGAAGAATATAATGTAATGTCGTTCCATGATAACCCAGAGAATTTGAAGAGATTTAAGTAGTTTTCTTTGTTGTCAGGTTGCTTACTTTGACGTGTTTAACTAGTTTACTTTTTATCTTATATACTCTTGCTTTCTCTGCGGTTGTAAGAGGTTCGTTCATGCGGTAGTGTTTTAAACTGTAGATGAGTTTCTTTAAATCAGGACAGAACTCGGCACACCTTTCAATAATTTTCTTCGAGTGCATGGTATCCAGTAGGAATGTTTTGATCGATTCTGGGCTTAATGTGTATTGTGAGCTTATATCACCGGTCACTGATAGCTCTGACACGTCGGACATGATGGATTCAGTGTCATCGCCATCCTGTGTAGGTTCAGCATCTTGTGTGTCAGTACGAGGTGCAGAAGATATGAAGAGGTCTTGCGATTGTTCGAATGGGGTGTCAACATTTGGAAAGAGTTCCGCAGCGCATGGAATTGAAGAGTCAGAAAGATCAAGAGAGAAAGACTGGGGTTGGGAAGGATTTGAGCTTGAAAAGGAAGAGGGAGGGGTGGAGAGGGATGGAGGGGATGGCAAAGTTGAAGGAGGGGTTCGTACCCTCTCTTCATCGGGTGTAACTTCGTTGTTTGTATTTGCAGTGATCATTTCAATTTCGTTGTCGATGTCATTGGTGCGCTTATTATCATTTGTAACGTGGTGTAAGTCGGTGGTGTCTTCTGCCATTTCGTAGTTATCTGATGGGGTGTTTTCTGTTTTGTTTTGAGAGTCAGTTATAGCGTTGGTGTCTTGGTCATTACAGTTTACTATATTTTTCGTAGTTTTTCCGTGTTTGTCGTTTCTGTCAGATGTTGTTTCGTTGCTGTCGTTTAACAGAGCGTCGTCTTTAGTGCCCTGAATAGTATCAATGTCTTGGTTTACAGTTTGGCCATTGTCACCTGTGTCAACACGTGTTTTTTTGTTTTGTTTTGTTATTGGTAACGTTAGTGTGTTGAGGGTCATCTATGGTGTGTGTTATGCTATTTGCTTGTATTCTGTCGGTGGTATTTTGCGTGTTGTTTCTGTCACTTGTTATTCCTTGTTGGTCATTTTGTGGAGTTTGAGTGTTATTACCCGGACTGTTGGTTTCGTTTGCTTGTGTATCAGCATTTTTGGGGCAGTTGCGCTGTATATGACCTGGTGCTCCACATTTGAAGCATTTAAATTCATCTGTTGAAATATATATACGGTAAACCTTATTGTCATGGGTAACATGTAAATGGCCTTCGAGTTCGTCTTTGTTATGGAGAAGTATGTATATTTGTCTCCTGAATGACTGTACGTGTTTCAATTCTTGTTTCTTGCAACCTAAAGGAATGGTTTTCATTTCACTGACCATCTTTCCATACGGGGAAAGTTCTCCTTTTAGTGTATCATTAGGTATAAATGGGGGTACACCCGATAATATGACCTTTGTTGCCGGTTTAACTATTGCCTCAACGTTTACCCATGTGCCGTCGATAGTCAATCCACGCAAGACCATCGTATCGACCCATGTAACAGATCCAAAATAAACCAATACATTTCCGTTTGCTCTGGACGCAGCAATAATATTCCTGGGTCCTGTAATCTCTGCTATTTTCTCAACGTATGTTTCGACCTTAATTCCGTCTATGGGTGAACATTTAATCCCATGTTTCCGAGACAAGCTGGCTGTGGGGTCTCGAGTTTGGCTTGATGGCCAGGTGGCCATCTTTGTTGCACCAACCAAAGTCTGTGACAAGCCAAAAGTGTTCAAAATTCAGAGAAACAACAGAGAAATAAGAAAAAATTGACTTACAAACCGGAAACCAATACCTTTACGAAGGAAGATTGGTAGAAAAGAGAAGCGGATGGATGGTTGTAACGATGATAATCGTCGATTTTCGGGCGCTCCACTACCCCACGTCTACATAGTAGTAGTAGTAGTAGTAGTAGTGGTAGTAGTAGTAGTGGTAGTAGTAGTAGTAGTAGTAGTAGTAGTAATAGTAGTAGTAGTAGTAGTAGTAGTAGTAGTGGTAGTAGTAGTAGTGGTAGTAGTAGTAGTAGTAGTAGTAGTAGTAGTGGTAGTAGTAGTAGTAGTAGTTGTTGTTGTAGTGGTAGTGGTAAATGTAATAGTAGTAGTAGTAGTAGTAGTAGTAGTAGTAGCAGCAGTAGTAGTAGTAGTAGTAGTAGTAGTAGTAGTAGTAGCAGCAGTAGTAGTAGTTTTAATAAAACCTTTATTTACAAATTCATAATTAAACTGCAAATAAAGAAACAGGAATCAAGCAAAATAAATATTAATTTCAATAATTCAGATCGATGTAAGACACGTCAGTTCATTTGCATATTTATCTCATAAATGTGGTGAGGTCAGCAAGTAATCCTCTCAGTCGGTACTTCTGGTTGTATTCTCAGTAATTTCATAGTCTATAGTACTGCTGACTCTGTAATTAAGCAGACTTCGTTAGGTGTGTGCGAGTTGTGTGCCTACAATATCACAAAAGTACTGATCTGCGGATGCCAGTATGACGTGACGTCATTCTTTCAAGTCACACCTACATCCACAGACCCCATGAGGAGTATGGTGCCCAGAGTACATTGTGACAGTAATTACATAATGTGGAATTAAATTAGAATTTCAAGTGTTTCATCATTTTCTATACGGCATAAGGCTTCATTTTGTGTCCACATTAGTTTAAGGTATTCAATACGATCTGTTGATACAGACATCTGATATTCTGTCTTTATCTTGGTGCAAATACGAGAGTGGAATATCTCTACAGGGTCAGTTTGTGTCTTATTGTTTAATTTATTCCATCGACTAAGGTGAATGGATAGTTTAACTGTACAGGTGAGATAGGTATACAGTCTGAACACCTGTTTGTTTACAAAGTGTGCAGACTTTTATTGTATCTTGGCAGTAAGATGTACCACCATAGTGGTAGAGGGGTTTCTGATTTTAGTAAAGTTTGTAGACAAATTATTATAAAATTGGAAGACTGGTTGGATGTGTGTACACTCTAAAAATACATGTAAGAGAGTATCCTTTTCATTACAAAAGGGGCAGTTGGCATGGGATTGGAGTTTACTATTTTGTACGAAGGCTCCAGTTGGATAGGCACCATGGAAAAAACGCCACATAAAGTCATCTTCACGTTTACCTATAGGAAGTGTGTAACATGCTTTGTAGTTTGGCTTAAGTGTGTTCGGTAAACTAAGTATATCCCTCCAGATAGTATCAAGAGTGTATGGATTCTTACGATAGAGATTACGTTCTACTAAAAATGTGTAGATTGAACCCCTTTGGTAAATTCAGGTCATCGCTTTCGTAGATATTAAAACTGTAATGTGTAGTAACGGGATCAAGGGGTTTGTTTTCAAAGAAGTATACGTAGTTATTACGTTTGTTTTTCCATTCTGTAGGTATTGCTTTATGACTTGTTTCTATAGTTAGGTCGAGAATTCTTTTACAGTGAATTGTGGCGTTTTGAAACAAATACTCATTGTTGTGCCACTTTGTCGTTTCATCGTTAATCAGGTCCTTAATTCGAGTTATACCTCCGTCAACAAAGTGTTGACTGTGGAATAATTCAAGCTGTAATGGATGTAAAATGAGGGGGTTGTAAAACAAAGGTCCATTGAGTATGTCATTTATTGTTTCAGGCATTCCTTTCCGTTTAACATTGCACAGCTGCCAGAAGGACAAAATATCTCGGTAAAATGGGGGAGAATAGGTCAGTGGGTAATTAAATCGAGTTACAAGGAGTTGTTTGCAATAGTTCAGGTTACCAATTTTACTAAAGTAGAGATCGGTAAAAAGGAAATTCGGATGATCGTTGCATCTATACAGATATCTCTGTATATAGCGTAGTCTAAAAGCATATAGTCGAGAGGTTAAGTGTGTTAAACCCAGTCCTCCCTTTTCAAGGGGAAGATAGATCACCTCTGAGCGTACCCAGTGATGGCCATGCCATACAAAGTCAAGAAATGCTTTTTCGAGAAAGTTTACAAGTTCCTTGGAGGACACAGACACATAAATTTGTGATTAAGTTTAGATGCGATTAGCTGATTAATGACCTTTACGCGTCTGTGATATGACATTACAGGTAAAAATCTGGACCACCATTCTAATTTTGTTTGAACTTTGTGATCAAGTTCACTCCAGTTTTTATTTGTATAGTGTTTAGAATTTCCCATATAGATTCCTAAAAGCTTTAGTCCCTCGTTATTCCCCCCATTGGCGAGTCTTCGCGACTTTTCCAACGTCCAGACCACAAACCTTCGGACTTTCCAATATTAACCTTAGCATTTGTAGCTCTTTCATATACATTAATCCACTTAGTAAGTTTTAGTAAAATCGTCAGTATTTGTAGTAATAAATTCAACATCATCGGCATGAGCCGATAGATGAATTTTCCTTTTTGTGTTTGATAAACGGAGACCATTCATGCCAACTGCCCCCTTTGTACTGAAAAGGACACTCTCTTACATGTATTTTTAGAGTGTACACACATCCAACCAGTCTTCCAATTTTATAATAATTTGTCTACAAACTTTACTAAAATCAGAAACCCCTCTACCACTATGGTGGTACATCTTACTGCCAAGATACAATAAAAGTCTGCACACTTTGTAAACAAACAGGTGTTCAGACTGTATACCTATCTCACCTGTACAGTTAAACTATCCATTCACCTTAGTCGATGGAATAAATTAAACAATAAGACACAAACTGACCCTGTAGAGATATTCCACTCTCGTATTTGCACCAAGATAAAGACAGAATATCAGATGTCTGTATCAACAGATCGTATTGAATACCTTAAACTAATGTGGACACAAAATGAAGCCTTATGCCGTATAGAAAATGATGAAACACTTGCAATTCTAATTTAATTCCACATTATGTAATTACTGTCACAATGTACTCTGGGCACCATACTCCTCATGGGGTATGTGGATGTAGGTGTGACTTGAAAGAATGACGTCACGTCATACTGGCATCCGCAGATCAGTACTTTTGTGATATTGTAGGCACACAACTCGCACACACCTAACGAAGTCTGCTTAATTACAGAGTCAGCAGTACTATAGACTATGAAATTACTGAGAAGAATACTACCAGAAGTACCGACTGAGAGGATTACTTGCTGACCTCACTACATTTATGAGATAAATATGCAAATGAACTGACGTGTCTTACATCGATCTGAATTATTGAAATTAATATTTATTTTGCTTGATTCCTGTTTCTTTATTTGCAGTTTAATTATGAATTTGTAAATAAAGGTTTTATTAAAACTACTACTACTGCTACTACTACTACTACTACTACTACTACTACTACTACTACTACTGCTACTACTACACTTTCGGTACGGATTTTATGTAAAAAAGGCTCAATTGCAAGAACATATAATTGGCCCGACAATGGACAACCCTGGTGGATGGTGAATTCCCCTGTTAAACCCAATTGGGACAGTAAGGTTATTGTTTATACAAACGAGGCACTGTGCCTCAGAGTATATCAATTTGATGTAACGAATAAATTGTTCACCAAAACCAAAGGATTTCAGGGTGTTAAAGAGGTAAGCTTGGTTCACACGATCGAAGGCCTTTTCTTGATCTAAGGCAACAATCCCTAAGTTCATTCCTGTTTGGTTGCAGTAGTGTATACCACCCCTTATCAAAATGATATTATCTTCAATATTACGACCTGGTATGCTACAGGTTTGATCTGTATGTATGATGCTTCCAAGAACGTTACGTAGGCACAGAGAAAGACATTTAGTAAATATTTTGTAATCACTACAAAGTAAACTAACTGGTCGCCAGTTTTTTAAAAGAGTGCTGTCTCCTTTCTTTGGATAAGACTGATAATGGCACGACGGCTAGATTGAGGGAGTTCACCATCTCTAATACAGGCGTGTAAAACATCTAGGAAATCTTGTCCTATTATATCCATCAATTCCTGGTGAGCGGTTGTTAGAGAGTTGTTTGATGGCATTTGTAAGTTCCTCTAAAGTTATATTAGAATCACAGTAGTTTATGTCATCGTCGTTAAGTTGGGGAAGGTCTGCGAGTAATATGTGTTCGTCAATCGTTGAAGTAGATTCAGGCGTGTAAAGATTTTGGTAAAATGTGTGTGATTTCAGACTGATCAGTTGTGAGTGTTTTATCGTCGAGACGTAATTGTGCTATTATTTTGCTATTATTTTGCCGTTTTCTCCCGACGTTTCACTCTCGTGTAAAATATTGTGTCTAGCCCAAACTGCAGCACCCCTGCTCTCAGACCGTGTATAAGCCTTCAAGCATTCTATTTTGTCATTGTACATGGGAAGAAGGTCTGGGTTTGAGAGAATGTTCTGTTCTATATATTTAATTTCGTTTTCAAGACTTTGTTTTGCTTCCTTGATATTTTGCATTTTACTTGTTGCATATTGTTGAGTCAGCCATTTTATTTTGTGTTTGCCTATGTCCCACCAGTGTTGGATTTTTCCAAATGCCTTTTTCTGTTTGCCACTGAGTCCAAAAATCACGAAGGAGGTCACAGTCACAGTCAATACAATGCGCCAAGTAGGCTCATCAGCAATCTTTGTATGCCTTTCCTGGAGGAAATAAAAATCGCTATTATGGCTTTTCTTTAAATAATCAAATACTTGATACCGTTTAAGTGGATCACGTCCTCCCCATTGAGTGTTGTACAGGTGAGACTACTCATAATTACAATGATGGAGATAATGGTAATTGGTCGACGTTTGTATGGCTAGAAAGGAAGGTAATTCTTAGGACGTTGAGCTCTGTGTTGTAACCGGTATTGTTGTTATCACCAATTAACTGGTATTGTTGTTATCACCAATTAACCGGTATTGTTGTTATCACCAATTAACTGGTATTGTTGTTATCACCAATTAACCGGTATTGTTGTTATCACCAATTAACTGGTATTGTTGTTATCACCAATTAACCGGTATTGTTGTTATCACCAATTAACCGGTATTGTTGTTATCACCAATTAACCGGTATTGTTGTTATCACCAATTAACCGGTATTGTTGTTATCACCAATTAACCGGTATTGTTGTTATCACCAATTAACCGGTATTGTTGTTATCATCGATTAACCGGTATTGCTGTTATCACCAATTAACCGGTATTGTTGTTATCACCAATTAACCGGTATTGTTGTTATCACCAATTAACCGGTATTGTTGTTATCACCAATTAACCGGTATTGTTGTTATCACCAATTAACCGGTATTGTTGTTATCACCAATTAACCGGTATTTTTGTTATCACCAAGTAACCAGTATTGTTGTTATCATCGATTAACCGGTATTGTTGTTATCACCAATTAACCGGTATTGTTGTTATCACCAATTAACCGGTATTGTTGTTATCACCAATTAACCGGTATTGCTGTTATCACCAATTAACCAGTATTGTTGTTATCACCAATTAACCGGTATTGTTGTTATCATCAATTAACCGGTATTGCTGTTATCACCAATTAACAGGTATTGTTGTTATCACCAATTAACCGGTATTGCTGTTATCACCAATTAACCGGTATTGCTGTTATCACCAATTAACCGGTATTGCTGTTATCACCAATTAACCGGTATTGTTGTTATCACCGATTAACCGGTATTGTTGTTATCACCGATTAACCGGTATTGCTGTTATCACCAATTAACCGGTATTGTTGTTATCACCAATGAACCGGTATTGTTGTTATCACCAATTAACCGGTATTGCTGTTATCACCAAGTAACCGGTATTGCTGTTATCACCAATTAACCGGTATTGTTGTTATCACCAATTAACTGGTATTGTTGTTATCACCAATTAACCGGTATTGCTGTTATCACCAATTAACCGGTATTGTTGTTATCATCGATTAACCGGTATTGTTGTTATCACCAATTAACCGGTATTGTTGTTATCATCGATTAACTGGTATTGTTGTTATCATCGATTAACCGGTATTGTTGTTATCATCGATTAACCGGTATTGTTGTTATCACCAATTAACCGATATTGCTGTTATCACCAATTAACCAGTATTGTTGTTATCATCGATTAACCGGTTTTGTTGTTATCACCAATTAACCGGTTTTGTTGTTATCACCAATTAACCTGTATTGTTTTTATCACCAATTAACCGGTATTGCTGTTATCACCAATTAACCGGTATTGCTGTTATCACCAATTAACCAGTATTGTTGTTATCATCGATTAACCGGTATTGTTTTTATCATCGATTAACCGGTATTGCTGTTATCACCAATTAACCGGTATTGTTGTTATCATCGATTAACCGGTATTGCTGTTATCACCAAGTAACCGGTATTGTTGTTATCACCAAGTAACCGGTATTGTTGTTATCACCAATTAACCGGTATTGCTGTTATCACCAAGTAAACGGTATTGCTGTTATCACCAATTAACCGGTATTGTTGTTATCACCAATTAACTGGTATTGTTGTTATCACCAATTAACCGGTATTGCTGTTATCACCAATTAACCGGTATTGTTGTTATCACCAATTAACCGGTATTGTTGTTATCACCAATTAACCGGTATTGTTGTTATCATCGATTAACCGGTATTGTTGTTATCACCAATTAACCGGTATTGCTGTTATCACCAATTAACCGGTATTGTTGTTATCACCAATTAACAGGTATTGTTGTTATCACCAATTAACCGGTATTGTTGTTATCATCGATTAACCGGTTTTGTTGTTATCACCAATTAACCGGTTTTGTTGTTATCACCAATTAACCTGTATTGTTTTTATCACCAATTAACCGGTATTGCTGTTATCACCAATTAACCGGTATTGCTGTTATCACCAATTAACCGGTATTGTTGTTATCATCGATTAACCGGTATTGTTGTTATCACCAATTAACCTGTATTGCTGTTATCACCAATTAACCGGTATTGTTGTTATCACCAATTAACCGGTATTGTTGTTATCATCGATTAACCGGTATTGTTGTTATCACCAATTAACCGGTATTGCTGTTATCACCAATTAACCGGTATTGTTGTTATCATCAATTAACCGGTATTGTTGTTATCACCAATTAACCGGTATTGTTGTTATCACCAATTAACTGGTATTGTTGTTATCACCAATTAACCGGTATTGTTGTTATCACCAATTAACCGGTATTGTTGTTATCATCGATTAACCGGTATTGTTGTTATCACCAATTAACAGGTATTGCTGTTATCACCAATTAACCGGTATTGTTGTTATCACCAATTAACCGGTATTGATGTTATCATCGATTAACCGGTATTGTTGTTATCACCAATTAACCAGTATTGTTGTTATCACCAATTAACCGGTATTGCTGTTATCACCAATTAACCGGTATTGTTGTTATCACCAATTAACCGGTATTGTTGTTATCATCGATTAACCGGTATTGTTGTTATCACCAATTAACCGGTATTGTTGTTATCATCGATTAACTGGTATTGTTGTTATCATCGATTAACCGGTATTGTTGTTATCATCGATTAACCGGTATTGTTGTTATCACCAATTAACCGATATTGCTGTTATCACCAATTAACCGGTATTGTTGTTATCATCGATTAACCGGTTTTGTTGTTATCACCAATTAACCGGTTTTGTTGTTATCACCAATTAACCTGTATTGTTTTTATCACCAATTAACCGGTATTGCTGTTATCACCAATTAACCGGTATTGCTGTTATCACCAATTAACCAGTATTGTTGTTATCATCGATTAACCGGTATTGTTGTTATCATCGATTAACCGGTATCGCTGTTATCACCAAGTAACCGGTATTGTTGTTATCACCAAGTAACCGGTATTGTTGTTATCACCAATTAACCGGTATTGTTGTTATCACCAATTAACCGGTATTGTTGTTATCATCGATTAACCGGTATTGCTGTTATCACCAAGTAACCGGTATTGTTGTTATCACCAAGTAACCGGTATTGTTGTTATCACCAATTAACCGGTATTGCTGTTATCACCAAGTAAACGGTATTGCTGTTATCACCAATTAACCGGTATTGTTGTTATCACCAATTAACTGGTATTGTTGTTATCACCAATTAACCGGTATTGCTGTTATCACCAATTAACCGGTATTGTTGTTATCACCAATTAACCGGTATTGTTGTTATCACCAATTAACCGGTATTGTTGTTATCATCGATTAACCGGTATTGTTGTTATCACCAATTAACAGGTATTGCTGTTATCACCAATTAACCGGTATTGTTGTTATCACCAATTAACCGGTATTGTTGTTATCATCGATTAACCGGTTTTGTTGTTATCACCAATTAACCGGTTTTGTTGTTATCACCAATTAACCTGTATTGTTTTTATCACCAATTAACCGGTATTGCTGTTATCACCAATTAACCGGTATTGCTGTTATCACCAATTAACCGGTATTGTTGTTATCATCGATTAACCGGTATTGTTGTTATCACCAATTAACAGGTATTGCTGTTATCACCAATTAACCGGTATTGTTGTTATCACCAATTAACCGGTATTGTTGTTATCATCGATTAACCGGTATTGCTGTTATCACCAATTAACCGGTATTGTTGTTATCACAAATTAACCAGTATTGTTGTTATCACCAATTAACCGGTATTGTTGTTATCACCAATTAACCGGTATTGTTGTTATCACCAATTAACCTGTATTGTTGTTATCACCAATTAACCGGTATTGCTGTTATCACCAATTAACCGATATTGTTGTTATCACCAATTAACCGATATTGTTGTTATCACCAATTAACCGGTATTGTTGTTATCACCAATTAACCGGTATTGTTGTTATCACCAATTAACCGGTATTGTTGTTATCACCAATTAACCGGTATTGTTGTTATCACCAATTAACCGGTATTGTTGTTATCACCAATTAACCGGTATTGTTGTTATCATCGATTAACCGGTATTGTTGTTATCACCAATTAACAGGTATTGCTGTTATCACCAATTAACCGGTATTGTTGTTATCACCAATTAACCGGTATTGATGTTATCATCGATTAACCGGTATTGCTGTTATCACCAATTAACCGGTATTGTTGTTATCACCAATTAACCAGTATTGTTGTTATCACCAATTAACCGGTATTGTTGTTATCACCAATTAACCGGTATTGATGTTATCATCGATTAACCGGTATTGCTGTTATCACCAATTAACCGGTATTGTTGTTATCACCAATTAACCAGTATTGTTGTTATCACCAATTAACCGGTATTGCTGTTATCACCAATTAACCGGTATTGCTGTTATCACCAATTAACCGGTATTGCTGTTATCACCAATTAACCGGTATTGTTGTTATCACCAATTAACCGGTATTGCTGTTATCACCAATTAACCGGTATTGCTGTTATCACCAATTAACCGGTATTGTTGTTATCACCAATTAACCGGTATTGATGTTATCATTGATTAACCGGTATTGCTGTTATCACCAATTAACCGGTATTGTTGTTATCACCAATTAACCGGTATTGCTGTTATCACCAATGAACCGGTATTGTTGTTATCACCAATTAACCGGTATTGTTGTTATCACCAATTAACCGGTATTGTTGTTATCACCAATTAACCGGTATTGTTGTTATCATCAATTAACCGGTATTGTTGTTATCACCAATTAACCGGTATTGTTGTTATCACCAATTAACCGGTATTGCTGTTATCACCAATTAACCGGTATTGTTGTTATCACCAATTAACCAGTATTGTTGTTATCACCAATTAACCGGTATTGCTGTTATCACCAATTAACCGGTATTGATGTTATCATTGATTAACCGGTATTGTTGTTATCACCAATTAACCGGTATTGTTGTTATCACCAATTAACCAGTATTGCTGTTATCACCAATTAACCGGTATTGCTGTTATCACCAATTAACCGGTATTGTTGTTATCATCAATTAACCTGTATTGCTGTTATCACCAATTAACCGGTATTGCTGTTATCACCAATTAACCGGTATTGTTGTTATCACCAATTAACCGGTATTGTTGTTATCATCAATTAACCGGTATTGTTGTTATCACCAATTAACCGGTATTGTTGTTATCACCAATTAACTGGTATTGTTGTTATCACCAATTAACCGGTATTGTTGTTATCACCAATTAACCGGTATTGTTGTTATCACCAATTAACCGATATTGCTGTTATCACCAATTAACCGGTATTGTTGTTATCATCGATTAACCGGTATTGTTGTTATCACTAATTAACCGGTATTGTTGTTATCATCGATTAACCGGTATTGTTGTTATCACCAATTAACCGGTATTGTTGTTATCATCACCAATTAACCGGTATTGTTGTTATCACTAATTAACCGGTATTGTTGTTATCACCAATTAACCGGTATTGTTGTTATCATCGATTAACCGGTATTGTTGTTATCACCAATTAATCGGTATTGCTGTTATCATCACCAATTAACCGGTATTGTTGTTATCACCAATTAACCGGTATTGTTGTTATCACCAATTAACCGGTATTGTTGTTATCATCGATTAACCGGTATTGTTGTTATCACCAATTAACCGGTATTGTTGTTATCACCAAGTAACCGGTATTGCTGTTATCACCAAGTAACTGGTATTGTTGTTATCACCAATTAACCGGTATTGTTGTTATCACCAAGTAACCGGTATTGCTGTTATCACCAAGTAACTGGTATTGTTGTTATCACCAATTAACCGGTATTGCTGTTATCACCAATTAACCGGTATTGTTGTTATCACCGATTAACCGGTATTGTTGTTATCACCAATTAACCGGTATTGTTGTTATCACCAAGTAACCGGTATTGTTGTTATCACCAAGTAACCGGTATTGTTGTTATCACCAATTAACCGGTATTGTTGTTATCACCAAGTAACCGGTATTGCTGTTATCACCAATTAACCGGTATTGTTGTTATCACCAATTAACCGGTATTGTTGTTATCACCAATTAACCGGTATTGCTGTTATCACCAATTAACCAGTATTGTTGTTATCACCAATTAACCGGTATTGTTGTTATCACTAATTAACCGGTATTGTTGTTATCACCAATTAACCGGTATTGTTGTTATCATCGATTAACCGGTATTGTTGTTATCACCAATTAATCGGTATTGCTGTTATCACCAATTAACCTGTATTGCTGTTATCACCAATTAACCGGTATTGTTGTTATCATCGATTAACCGGTATTGTTGTTACCATTGATTAACCGGTATTGTTGTTATCACCAATTAACCGGTATTGCTGTTATCACCAATTAACCGGTATTGTTGTTATCACCGATTAACCGGTATTGTTGTTATCACCAATTAACCGGTATTGTTGTTATCACCAATTAACCGGTATTGTTGTTATCTCCAATTAACCGGTATTGCTGTTATCACCAATTAACCGGTATTGTTGTTATCACCAAGTAACCGGTATTGTTGTTATCACCAAGTAACCAGTATTGTTGTTATCACCAATTAACCGGTATTGTTGTTATCACCAAGTAACCGGTATTGCTGTTATCACCAATTAACCGGTATTGTTGTTATCACCAATTAACCGGTATTGTTGTTATCACCAATTAACCGGTATTGCTGTTATCACCAATTAACCGGTATTGTTGTTATCATCGATTAACCGGTATTGCTGTTATCACCAATTAACCGGTATTGTTGTTATCACCAATTAACCGGTATTGTTGTTATCACCAATTAACCGGTATTGCTGTTATCACCAATTAACCGGTATTGTTGTTATCACCAATTAACCGGTATTGTTGTTATCACCAATTAACCGGTATTGTTGTTATCACCAAGTAACCGGTATTGTTGTTATCACTGATTATCAGGTATTGTTGTTATCATCGTTTAACCGGTATTGTTGTTATCACCAATTAACCGGTATTGCTGTTATCACCAATTAACCGGTATTGCTGTTATCACCAATTAACCGGTATTGCTGTTATCATCAATTAACCGGTATTGTTGTTATCACCAAGTAACCGGTATTGTTGTTATCACCAATTAACCGGTATTGTTGTTATCACCAATTAACCGGTATTGTTGTTATCACCAATTAACCGGTATTGCTGTTATCACCAATTAACCGGTATTGTTGTTATCACCAATTAACCGGTATTGCTGTTATCATCAATTAACCGGTATTGTTGTTATCACCAATTAACCGATATTGCTGTTATCACCAATTAACCGGTATTGTTGTTATCATCAATTAACCGGTATTGTTGTTATCACCAATTAACCGATATTGCTGTTATCACCAATTAACCGGTATTGTTGTTATCATCAATTAACCGGTATTGCTGTTATCACCAATTAACCGGTATTGTTGTTATCACCAATTAACCGGTATTGCTGTTATCATCAATTAACCGGTATTGCTGTTATCACCAATTAACCGGTATTGTTGTTATCACCAATTAACCGGTATTGCTGTTATCACCAATTAACCGATATTGTTGTTATCATCAATTAACCGGTATTGTTGTTATCACCAATTAACCGGTATTGTTGTTATCATCATCAATTAACCGGTATTGCTGTTATCACCAAGTAACCGGTATTGTTGTTATCACCAATTAACCGGTATTGTTGTTATCACCAATTAACCGATATTGCTGTTATCACCAATTAACCTGTATTGTTGTTATCATCAATTAACCGGTATTGTTGTTATCACCAATAATCGGTATTGTTGTTATCACCAATTAACCGGTATTGCTGTTATCACCAAGTAATCGGTATTGTTGTTATCACCAATTAACCGATATTGCTGTTATCACCAATTAACCGGTATTGTTGTTATCACCAATTAACAGGTATTGCTGTTATCACCAATTAACAGGTATTGCTGTTATCACCAATTAACCGGTATTGTTGTTATCACCGATTAACCGGTATTGTTGTTATCACCGATTAACCGGTATTGTTGTTATCACCAATTAACCGGTATTGTTGTTAACACCAATTAACCGGTATTGCTGTTATCACCAATTAACCGGTATTGTTGTTATCATCGATTAACCGGTATTGCTGTTATCACCAAGTAACCGGTATTGTTGTTATCACCAAGTAACCGGTATTGTTGTTATCACCAATTAACCGGTATTGTTGTTATCACCAATTAACCGGTATTGTTGTTATCATCGATTAACCGGTATTGCTGTTATCACCAAGTAACCGGTATTGTTGTTATCACCAAGTAACCGGTATTGTTGTTATCACCAATTAACCGGTATTGCTGTTATCACCAATTAACCGGTATTGCTGTTATCACCAATTAACCGGTATTGTTGTTATCACCAATTAACCGGTATTGTTGTTATCACCAATTAACCGGTATTGCTGTTATCACCAATTAACCGGTATTGTTGTTATCATCGATTAACCGGTATTGCTGTTATCACCAAGTAACCGGTATTGTTGTTATCACCAAGTAACTGGTATTGTTGTTATCACTAATTAACCGGTATTGCTGTTATCACCAAGTAACCGGTATTGCTGTTATCACCAATTAACCGGTATTGTTGTTATCACCAATTAACCTGTATTGTTGTTATCACCAATTAACCGGTATTGCTGTTATCACCAATTAACCGGTATTGCTGTTATCATCAATTAACCGGTATTGCTGTTATCACCAATTAACCGGTATTGTTGTTATCACCAATTAACCGGCATTGTTGTTATCACCAATTAACCGGTATTGTTGTTATCATCAATTAACCGGTATTGTTGTTATCACCACTTAACCTGTATTGTTGTTATCACCAATTAACCGGTATTGCTGTTATCACCAATTAACCGGTATTGTTGTTATCACCACTTAACCTGTATTGTTGTTATCACCAATTAACCGGTATTGCTGTTATCACCAATTAACCGGTATTGTTGTTATCATCAATTAACCGGTATTGTTGTTATCACCAATTAACCGATATTGCTGTTATCACCAATTAACCGGTATTGTTGTTATCATCATCAATTAACCGGTATTGTTGTTATCACCAATTAACTGGGATTGTTGTTATCACTAATTAAGCGGTATTGTTGTTATCACCAATTAACCGGTATTGTTGTTATCATCGTTTAACCGGTATTGTTGTTATCACCAATTAACCGGTATTGTTGTTATCACCAATTAACCGGTATTGTTGTTATCACCGATTAACCCGTATTGTTGTTATCACCGATTAACCGGTATTGCTGTTATCACCAATTAACCGGTATTGTTGTTATCATCGATTAACCGGTATTGCTGTTATCACCAAGTAACCGGTATTGTTGTTATCACCAATTAACCGGTATTGTTGTTATCATCGATTAACCGGTATTGTTGTTATCACCAATTAACCGGTATTGTTGTTATCACCAATTAACCGGTATTGCTGTTATCACCAATTAACCGGTATTGCTGTTATCACCAATTAACCGGTGTTGTTGTTATCACCAATTAACCGGTATTGTTGTTATCATCGATTAACCGGTATTGTTGTTATCACCAATTAACCGGTATTGCTGTTATCACCAATTAACCGGTGTTGTTGTTATCACCAATTAACCGGTATTGTTGTTATCACCAATTAACCGGTATTGTTGTTATCATCACCAATTAACCGGTATTGTTGTTATCACCAATTAACCTGTATTGTTGTTATCACCAATTAACCTGTAGTGCTGTTATCACCAATTAACCGCTATTGTTGTTATTACCAATTAACTGGTATTGCTGTTATCACCAATTAACCGGTATTGCTGTTATCACCAATTAACCGGTATTGCTGTTATCACCAATTAACCTGTATTGCTGTTATCACCAATTAACCTGTAGTGCTGTTATCACCAATTAACCGCTATTGTTGTTATTACCAATTAACCGGTATTGCTGTTATCACCAAGTAACCTGTATTGTATTGCTGTTATCACCAATTAACCGGTATTGTTGTTATCACCAATTAACCGGTATTGTTGTTATCATCGATTAACCGGTATTGCTGTTATCACCAATTAACCGGTATTGCTGTTATCACCAATTAACCTGTATTGCTGTTATCACCAATTAACCGGTATTGCTGTTATCACCAATTAACCGGTATTGTTGTTATCACCAATTAACTGGTATTGTTGTTATCACCAATTAACCGATATTGTTGTTATCACCAATTAACCGGTATTGCTGTTATCACCAATTAACCGGTATTGTTGTTATCATCGATTAACCGGTATTGCTGTTATCACCAAGTAACCGGTATTGTTGTTATCACCAAGTAACCGGTATTGTTGTTATCACCAATTAACCGGTATTGTTGTTATCATCGATTAACCGGTATTGCTGTTTTCACCAAGTAACCGGTATTGTTGTTATCACCAAGTAACCGGTATTGTTGTTATCACCAATTAACCGGTATTGCTGTTATCACCAAGTAACCGGTATTGCTGTTATCACCAATTAACCGGTATTGTTGTTATCACCGATTAACCGGTATTGTTGTTATCACCAAGTAACCGGTATTGTTGTTATCACCAATTAACCGGTATTGCTCTTATCACCAATTAACCGGTATTGTTGTTATCATCGATTAACCGGTATTGCTGTTATCACCAATTAACCAGTATTGTTGTTATCATCGATTAACCGGTATTGTTGTTATCACCAATTAACCGGTATTGTTTTTATCATCGATTAACCGGTATTGCTGTTATCACCAATTAACCGGTATTGTTTTTATCACCAATTAACCGGTATTGTTGTTATCACCGATTAACCGGTATTGTTGTTATCACCAATTAACCGGTATTGTTGTTATCACCAATTAACCGGTATTGCTGTTATCACCAATTAACCGGTATTGCTGTTATCACCAATTAACCGGTTTTGTTGTTATCACCAATTAACCTGTATTGTTGTTATCACCAATTAACCGGTATTGTTGTTATCATCGATTAACCGGTATTGTTGTTATCACCAATTAACCGGTATTGTTGTTATCACTAATTAACCGGTATTGTTGTTATCACCAATAATCGGTATTGTTGTTATCACCAATTAACCGGTATTGCTGTTATCACCAATTAACCGGTGTTGCTGTTATCACCAATTAACCTGTATTGTTGTTATCAACAATTAACCGGTATTGCTGTTATCACCAATTAACCGGTATTGTTGTTATCATTGATTAACCAGTATTGTTGTTATCACCAATTAACAGGTATTGCTGTTATCACCAATTAACTGGTATTGTTGTTATCACCAATAATCGGTATTGTTGTTATCATCGATTAACCGGTTTTGTTGTTATCACCAATTAACCGGTTTTGTTGTTATCACCAATTAACCTGTATTGTTGTTATCACCAATTAACCGGTATTGCTGTTATCACCAATTAACCGGTATTGTTGTTATCATCGATTAACCGGTATTGTTGTTATCACCAATTAACCGGTATTGATGTTATCACCAATTAACCGGTATTGTTGTTATCACCAATTAACCGGTATTGTTTTTATCATCGATTAACCGGTATTGCTGTTATCACCAATTAACCGGTATTGTTGTTATCACCAATTAACCGGTATTGTTGTTATCACCGATTAACCGGTATTGTTGTTATCACCAATTAACCGGTATTGTTGTTATCACCAATTAACCGGTATTGCTGTTATCACCAATTAACCGGTATTGTTGTTATCATCGATTAACCAGTATTGCTGTTATCACCAAGTAACTGGTATTGTTGTTATCACCAAGTAACCGGTATTGTTGTTATCACCAATTAACTGGTATTGGTGTTATCACTAATTAACCGGTATTGTTGTTATCACCAATTAACCAGTATTGTTGTTATCATCGATTAACCGGTATTGCTGTTATCACCAAGTAACCGGTATTGTTGTTATCACCAAGTAACCGGTATTGTTGTTATCACCAATTGACCGGTATTGTTGTTATCACCAATTAACTGGTATTGTTGATATCACTAATTAACCGGTATTGTTGTTATCACCAATTAACCAGTATTGTTGTTATCATCGATTAACCGGTATTGCTGTTATCACCAAGTAACCGGTATTGTTGTTATCACCAATTAACTGGTATTGCTGTTATCACCAAGTAACCGGTATTGTTGTTATCACCAAGTAACCGGTATTGTTGTTATCACCAATTAACCGGTATTGCTGTTATCACCAAGTAACCGGTATTGCTGTTATCACCAATTAACCAGTATTGTTGTTATCACCAATTAACCGGTATTGTTGTTATCACCAATTAACCGGTATTGCTGTTATCACCAATTAACCGGTATTGTTGTTATCATCGATTAACCGGTATTGTTGTTATCACCAATTAACCGGTATTGCTGTTATCACCAATTAACCGGTGTTGCTGTTATCACCAATTAACCTGTATTGTTGTTATCAACAATTAACCGGTATTGCTGTTATCACCAATTAACCGGTATTGTTGTTATCATTGATTAACCAGTATTGTTGTTATCACCAATTAACAGGTATTGCTGTTATCACCAATTAACTGGTATTGTTGTTATCACCAATAATCGGTATTGTTGTTATCATCGATTAACCGGTTTTGTTGTTATCACCAATTAACCGGTTTTGTTGTTATCACCAATTAACCTGTATTGTTGTTATCACCAATTAACCGGTATTGCTGTTATCACCAATTAACCGGTATTGTTGTTATCATCGATTAACCGGTATTGTTGTTATCACCAATTAACCGGTATTGATGTTATCACCAATTAACCGGTATTGTTGTTATCACCAATTAACCGGTATTGTTTTTATCATCGATTAACCGGTATTGCTGTTATCACCAATTAACCGGTATTGTTGTTATCACCAATTAACCGGTATTGTTGTTATCACCGATTAACCGGTATTGTTGTTATCACCAATTAACCGGTATTGTTGTTATCACCAATTAACCGGTATTGCTGTTATCACCAATTAACCGGTATTGTTGTTATCATCGATTAACCAGTATTGCTGTTATCACCAAGTAACTGGTATTGTTGTTATCACCAAGTAACCGGTATTGTTGTTATCACCAATTAACTGGTATTGGTGTTATCACTAATTAACCGGTATTGTTGTTATCACCAATTAACCGGTATTGTTGTTATCATCGATTAACCGGTATTGCTGTTATCACCAAGTAACCGGTATTGTTGTTATCACCAAGTAACCGGTATTGTTGTTATCACCAATTGACCGGTATTGTTGTTATCACCAATTAACTGGTATTGTTGATATCACTAATTAACCGGTATTGTTGTTATCACCAATTAACCAGTATTGTTGTTATCATCGATTAACCGGTATTGCTGTTATCACCAAGTAACCGGTATTGTTGTTATCACCAAGTAACCGGTATTGTTGTTATCACCAATTAACCGGTATTGCTGTTATCACCAAGTAACCGGTATTGTTGTTATCACCAAGTAACCGGTATTGTTGTTATCACCAATTAACCGGTATTGCTGTTATCACCAAGTAACCGGTATTGCTGTTATCACCAATTAACCAGTATTGTTGTTATCACCAATTAACCGGTATTGTTGTTATCACCAATTAACCGGTATTGTTGTTATCATCGATTAACCGGTATTGTTGTTATCACCAATTAACCGGTATTGTTGTTATCACCAATTAACCGGTATTGCTGTTATCACCAATTAACCGGTATTGCTGTTATCACCAATTAACCTGTATTGCTGTTATCACCAATTAACCTGTAGTGCTGTTATCACCAATTAACCGGTATTGTTGTTATTACCAATTAACCGGTATTGCTGTTATCACCAATTAACCTGTATTGCTGTTATCACCAATTAACCGGTATTGTTGTTATCACCAATTAACCGGTATTGTTGTTATTGTAAGCAACACAGTCTTACGGACGGGGCTAAGGTTGCGTATGATCGATGCCGTCGTGGGGACTTGGGTTCAGGGACAGGAGTTATAAATAGTAAAATTAATAGCACGAGATTATATAGGTATGAATGAATTGATAGTATGCTTTTACTTATCAACATAAATCACAATATCTACAAAATAAGCTTTCAGTAAGAAAAGTAAACACTATCGGATCCGTTCTCAAAGATTAATATTTAGTTTACAATAGGTTATTTCTAAATTCCAAAAATTAATTAATAGTACGATAAATTGTCTTGAGTTGATTTATACAAATGAAAATAATATTACAATAAGTATCCTAAGTTGATTTGTATAGTGAAATAATATTACAACGAGTAGTTTTAAATTGGTCTTTACAAAGAAAATAATATTACAACAAGTGTCCTAATTTGGTTTGTATAGTGAAATAATATTACAATGAGTATGTTTAAATTGACTATCAAATATCGCCGGAACTGCAAGTAATTAAATGTCACGAAGCTGAAACGGGTGGAACTAAATACATAAAAGTAAAATAAAGTTCGCGTGTACAAGATGGCTGCCACTATTCTTGAATGAAAGAAACAGAATAAAGTTTGCGTGTACAAGATGGCTGCCACTATAAAGTTTGCGTGTACAAGATGGCTGCCACTATTCTTGAACGAAACTTGATTGTTAGTACACCGCACGTAAAACAATAAGTTTAGTTCAGCAACTCCTACACTTGGCGAGAACACGTCTAGTTCCACAAAACTTAAGAAAGACGACGTACACTCCTACAACAGCAGGTTATATTCAGACGAAATAATAGAATTTCTAGTTTAAATAAATGTCACGACACGAAAGAGAATAATTGAGCAATAGTTCACGGACTTCAACACAACACAATAGCACAGTACGCTTTTAAAGTCACGCCCTTTATACTGTACCGACGGCGACACGCGTACGTACACACAACACAGAATTGCCTAATAAGACAGTCTCCTGGATACAGCTCTGCCTCTTCTCAGTTCTGCAGTATAATTACACTTCTACAGCAACAACGCACGACACTTTCAGTTCTGCAGTATAATACACTTCTACAGCAACACGTACGACACTTTCAGTTCTGCAGTATAATACACTTCTACAGCAACAACGTACGACACTTTCGAATTCAGTTCTGCAGTATAATACACTTCTACAGCAACACGTACGACACTTTAATGCTTCAGAGTAGTCAGAATGCAGGAACACTCACGTTTACAGTTTTCTGGACGTTTCCTCTCCGTATGCACGGCGACGACAGACACCACTGCAATAACCATAAACACAGCCAATATACCACTAATTCTGGAAATAGTTATATTTCCAAGGTTTGTTAGCCCGCACTGTAAGTAACTTCGGGTACACGAGAACACCCTGTACATCTATTGGCGGAGCTCCGGGACTTCTTGGACCAAACTCCGTTGACCATCCCAATACAAAGGCAACGTGGATAACTAGTTTGACTGCAACAGAGACACTTGTGTACTGCTCTGAGGACTGTTGTACAGTGACACGAAGACACAAATCAAACATAGAACTAAGTATTCATAAGATGTCTAAATCTAACAGGTGGCTATGTAGCAAAGCATAGGTGGACATCAATCAAAAGAAATGCATACATAATTAAAACTAGTAGGAAAAACAAAGGTACGAAATAAGGACAAAGTGAGGGCGCCATATATACCTCGGCTACACACTCCCCCACTTTGGAAATGTCGTCTCGACATTCAAGACAGAAATGACTAGTAGACGAGGACAGAACACGTCGAGTTACAGTTTTAACCCTTGGTGACAATATCAATGATTGCATTACACAAGGTTGGAGTCTGATCTGAAAATTGTTCTCTTAAAGATGTTAAAAAGTCAGCTTTGACAATCCATGCAGGTTTAGATACTTGTTGTGAATATGTCAAACGATTTGGAGGCCTTCTGATTCGCTGTGATCGCCTAAGTTGAGGTTCAGTTTCCACCAGTGACTCTACCTCAGAATCAATATCGTTACTAGCTTCTGGGGTACCAACTGGATACTGGTCAGCACTATCATTGCGTGGACTTGTAGGTTGTTCTATATAGGAAGGTTGATAAGTTTGATCAGATTCATTTGATGAGCCTAAGATACGTAACTCTGTTAAATCACTCTTTATTTCAGCCATTTCACCATTTGTAGGTGGATCTCTACCACTTGGAATACCAGTAGTTTTGGTTCTAGAAGGTACAACATTTACCACAAAATTACACTGGTCATCTTCTGATGTACTACTAACACTGTCTGATGATTTAACTATTTCTTTTTGCAAACTACGTCTAGTTCTACGAGTTGGAACTTGTTTTCCTTTCTTGACCATGGCTGGACATGGTAAGACAGTACATGGTAAGAGTAAGTTGCGATGAAGGATTCGTTCAGGCCCTCTACCATCTTCTCTCTGAACAATATACACAGGCAATTCGGCATTTGTTCGTCGAATTACTTGGTAGGGTAGAGCTTCCCAAAGATTTGCCAATTTGTGCTTGCCCCGTAATTTAACATTTCTTACTAATACTCGGTCTCCTGGTGCTAACATCGATTCGTGAGTCCTTCTGTCATATCTTCCTTTGTTCTTATCTGCATGTTTTCTTGCTTCTGTTGATGCCAATCCATACGCATATCTAAGTCGTTCCCGCAAAGCACAAGCATATTCGTGATGACTCCTATGTTTTGATTCCTCCGGCTCCACACCAAGGTAGATATCTATCGGCAGCTTAGGGTGTCTACCAAACATCAGGAAGTATGGTGAGAACCCAGTACTGTCATGTTTCGTACAGTTATATGCATGCACAAGAGGAGCTACATATGTCTTCCAGTCTTTCTTTTGTTCTTCTCCCATAGTTCCCAGCATTCCAAGCAATGTCCTATTGAAGCGCTCCACTTGCCCATTTCCCTGTGGATGATACGGCGTTGTCCTCGATTTCTCCATTCCACCAATCTTACATAATGCACTTATTACTCCACTTTCGAAGTTCCTCCCTTGGTCGGAATGCAACCTTCCGGGAAATCCGTAATGAACAATAAAGTTTTCCCACAGTATTTTGGCTGTCAATTTTGCGGTCTGATTTCTTGTAGGTATGGCAACTGTGTACCTGGTGAAATGGTCGGAGATCACCAATATATTACTTATTCCACCCTTTGACTCCTCCAATGTCAAGTAGTCCATGCACACTAATTCCATTGGTTGTGTAGTGTTGACATTTACCAGTGGAGCGATACTTTGACTTGTTGGCGCCTTCCTCAGGATACACCTAGGGCAACTTCTAATCTTCTCATCCATATCATTTGCCATGTGGGGCCAATAGAATCGTGACCTCAGCAAATCTACACATCTCTCCTTTCCAAGGTGACCAACATCATCATGAAGTCCCTTCATTGCCATGTCTCTATACTGTCTGGGTAATACAAGCTGATACTGCTTCTTACCACTCGAGTCCATTCGCTTTCTATATACTACACCATTCTTGTAACATAATCTGTCGATTTCCTTTAGCATGAGTTGGACTTCAGCCATTTCTGTTTTCCTATCTATTGGACGAGGACGCTTCTTGTTGTCCATATACCAGATTATTCTCTTTATGTTTTTGTCCTTTTGTTGAAGTTCTCTCCATTCGTCTGCAGTCACTGTGGGTAGAGATCTGGTCCCAGATACCAATAAAGGTTCCTCCAGCAATTTTGGAACTACGTCAGGGCTGGCACCTACAGTTTCTACCAATGGTAGTGCCGCATCTACAGCCTGACATATTGCCTTTACACTATCTGATGAGATCTGGGTACACCCTTCAACATCACTTGGTTCATGAGGACGACGAGATAATCCATCAGCGTCACCATTCTTCCTTCCAGATCTATACTCCAGGGTAAAATTATACGTGGACAATGCTGCTAACCATCTATGTCCAGTGGCATCCAATTTAGCTGATGTTGTCACATAGGTGAGCGGGTTGTTATCCGTGACCACCTTGAATACATTACCATATAGATAGTCGTGAAACTTGTCAGTTACGGCCCACTTAAGAGCAAGAAACTCTAATTTATGAGCTGGATAATTCTTCTCTGCTTTCGACAGACTTCTACTGGCGTATGCTATCACTCTCTTGACACCTTGTTGATCTTGATATAGGGCGGCTCCCAAACCACTGTGACTAGCATCAGTATGCAATTCGAAGGGAATATTATAGTCGGCAAACCCCAAGATCGGTGGTGACGTCAGTTTATCAATCAGTACATCAAAAGCCTGCTGACATTCAACTGTCCATTTATACTCTGGGACGGGCTGATATTTCTTCTTGTCTTTTCTTTTCCTCGGATTTCCACCAACCAGTGCATGAAGTGGAGCAGCTATCTGGGAGAATCCCTTCACAAACCGCCTGTAATATCCAGCAAACCCCAGGAACGACTTCAGCTGTTTGGCATTCTTTGGAGTTGGCCATGTCTTCAGTGCCGACAATTTCTCTGGGTCTGTCTGTATTCCATTTTCCGATACTACGTGACCAAGATATTTAACTTCACGCTGGAAAAACTGGCACTTGGATAACTTGACCTTTAACCCATACTCGTCCAGTCGAGTCAGCACAGCTTCCAATCTTTCAAGGTGTTCTTCAAATGTTGAAGAAAAGATTATGATATCATCTAAGTAAACCAGACACACTTTTAAATTATGATCACCCATACATTTTTCCATCAACCGTTGAAAAGTACTCGGAGCATTTGTAAGGCCAAAAGGCATACGATTACACTCGTAGAAACCCAATGGTGTGACAAAAGCCGTTTTAGGTATATCCCTTTCTGAAACACCAATTTGCCAATACCCACTTTGTAGATCAATCGATGAGAACCATTTAGAACCATTCAGTGCATCTAGACTCTCTTCAATTCTTGGCAACGCATATGAATCTCTGACAGTCTTTGCATTCAACTTTCTGTAATCAATGCACAACCTTGTACTACCATCTTTCTTTTCAACCAACACTATCGGAGCTGCCCAGGGACTATACGATTCTCTAATCACCCCAGTATCTACCATACTTTGTAATAGTTTTCTCAGTTCATTGTATCGAGCAGGTGGTATCCTACGTGACCGTTCTTTGACTGGTTTTTCGTCTATGAGAGGTATAGTATGTTCTATCGCAGAGGTATAACCCAAGTCGCTGTCATGTTTGGCAAAAACAGGGCACATTTTCATCAGTAGACTTTGTGCTTGCTCATGCTGGGTATGGTTTAAAGGTGCCTTACTAAGGTCAAACTGTATTTCACTTTTCAAATCAGCGGACATTGAAGACGCTTGGTACATCCCTGAAATACGGTGGGGTTCTAACTCTGGTTCACCAATCAATACAGACTGACGATTAGAAATGACGGCATAGTTTGATGGACTACCAACCCAAGTGACAGCATTAATTTCACCAACCACGACACCAGGACCAACGACAATAGTTTTTGACGAAATGTTGTGAACATGGACAGGAACAAAAGTTTTCTTGCCCTTACATTTCAAGGTTACTGCAACGGGACTAACAATTACATTTCCAGAGAGACTAGTCATACCTGCTGGTTCTACCACCGCAACATAACAATCACCCTTTGGTCCAGACTTTACTCTGCCTTTGATAATTTTGGACATTCCAGGTTCAATTCTGATGGGATGCTTCAAACTTGTCTTTACTTCTCCCAGTTTTCCATCCTTGCTGTTACAATAAAGGTCTCTCTGTCCAATACGTCTATATGCGGTCTGCCATATTTGTGACTGTGTTTTGTCCCTGTAAAAGCATGATCCAAATAAACGTTGACAATACTCTTTACACTGAACAATCAGATTTGTACCAACCGTTAAGGGTACCCTCGCATTATAGTTGCTATCTGGTACAACCAGTGCTAGAACATCAAAAGTTTCCTCACTACCGAATACATCTTCTGGGAAGCTGATTTGTACCTCAATGTAACCAAGATATGGCACTGCTAAACCATTGGCACCTTCTACTTGTAAGTTGTCCAGTGGTTCGACTGCATATTTTGACAGATACTTTTTATGAAAAGAATGACTTATTGTGGTTACTTGTGAACCAGTATCAACAAGACTTGTGCAAGTCACACCATTTACACATGCTTTCTCCTCGTTTGCACGTCCAACAATTCTCTCCATCAACTGTCTGTTACTACCAAGTAGAACAGGTTTGGAATCGGTACTCACCATGTGATTAGTGGCCCTAGATGAACTTTGACCTGGTATACGCTGTACTGGAGTTCGGCATACTCTGGCTATGTGTCCTTCTTGACCGCAGTTGTAACATCTTATTGGCTCAGATGTGTACTGTCTCCTACGTTGACCATAAGTTTGATTTCGGCCTCTTTCAGCACTGTTTTCTGGTCTCTGCGAACGAAATACATTCTGCATCCTCTCTCTCGGGCGACCCCTACCAATATCTGAATTAGAACTCATTTCTACGTTCCTAAGTCTTTCTGTGAGGTTTTTTACAGTAGATTCAAGCTCTCTTACTCTGTCACTTTCTTTTTGTCTATCTCGATCGTTTGTAGTGGCTTGTCTTGCATAGCTAGATTGCTGACGTGGTTTAGAAACATTACCAACAGAATGAAATGATTCGGCCACTTCTTGCTCTGCATTTCGTACAACTCTGAGAAGTGCATCAAAAGTAGTAACAGTTTCGTAACGATGTCTTGCAATATTCTTAACACGATCGTCTTTCAGTCCTCTCCAAAAGACAGTTCTAAGAGCTTCATCAACCATAGTTGCGGAAATACTCCCTCTTTCTCTAGCCTTATTTATCGCCACCTCGAGTCTACAT
This sequence comes from Glandiceps talaboti, assembly GCF_964340395.1. Taxonomy (NCBI): domain Eukaryota; kingdom Metazoa; phylum Hemichordata; class Enteropneusta; family Spengelidae; genus Glandiceps; species Glandiceps talaboti. The sequence continues at coordinate 26,169,798 of NC_135555.1, read as the reverse complement.
CCATAGCCTGCTACAGTTTCACCATCGTTTTGTTTACTATTATAGAATCTTTGTAATAGAGTAGCTCCTGTTTCAACAACCCCATAGATGCCTTCTAACTTCCGAACCATTTGCTCGATAGTCGCATCGATCCCCATGTGCATAATTACCTGACTGGCTTCACCACGGATTGATTTTCTAACAGCAGGTGTAAGTATCTCTCGACGGTGTGTACCATCCATAAGCAAACACTCAACCTCGTACTGCCAGGATTCAAAAGTTGCATCACCTCTCGATTTAGGGTCACCTGAAAAAGTAACTATACGTGGTGGTTGTAAGAAATTTGCTGGGAGAGTTAGAGAAGGATAATTCGATGTCTCGTCATATGCATGATGTGACGAACTATGAGTGGTTGTGTGTTTGGTTGAATAAGAGACAGGAGAAGATTCAGAGTGATATGAGCGATGCAGAGAAGTAGGCTGGTGTTGCCTCGAAACATTGGATCCATATTCGTCTGGTGACTGAACCCTGTGGCTGGTTCGCTCCAATATTTCAGATTCGCATTCATCTTGCCACTTAACTCTATGACCAGCTCTTTCCAACACTTCAGCCATTTTAGCAAGGTCACCCCGACTATAACTATTACCACGGTCAATAGCAGTGTCTATATGTTTAGTGATAGAAGGACTATCAGTAGTTTCGTCTTTGACAATATACGTTTCTTTCTCGTCTACTGTTGAACACTCACTTGCAGTGTCAGTTTCAGAATCAAATTGACTATATAAAGCAGTAGGAATCATTGTGACAGACAAACGACGACCTGCAAATTCTCTATTGTGCAACATGTCAATAGCACTACGCATAGTAGCCACATCACGATATTCACAACACCCATAACCCTTGTGAGTACTTGTGACGGAGTCATATGGAAATACAAAATTTACAATATCTCCTACTTGAGATAAAATATCGAACATATGGTCTTTGGTAATATCTTTCGAAATGTTATCTATCAGAATAGTGTTACGTATGTTTTTCTTAGAAATGTTAATCACAGAAGCCATTTTGTATGTAAGTAGATAACACAATAATACGACGATGAATATTAATACGTCTACTTGATAATTACTAGAGTAATGCGTTATAAATAGATACAATCACCCTATAAGTGACAATCGTAAGAATTAAAATTATTGACGAACCTTTGAAACACAGTGACTAGTCTGTATATAAGCATTCACACAAATTACTACTCCAAGGTAATTGTTGTCAATTCAAGTCTTTCAATCTTATCAATATTAATACCAGTATACAAGTATGTAGTCCTGACAGCATCGATCATAAACTTATCGTTGATGATATATAGAATGAATTCACTTTTTTCAATTGCAATAAAGTGCACAAAATAATTACAATTTTCGGATTGACTGGTAAACTGTAAAGGTACAATTTTACTATGGAAGTTTAAACTTTCCAAATTGACACTACTAGCAACCTTAAGTTGACACGAGCCCCACGTTGGGCGCCAAAAATGTAAGCAACACAGTCTTACGGACGGGGCTAAGGTTGCGTATGATCGATGCCGTCGTGGGGACTTGGGTTCAGGGACAGGAGTTATAAATAGTAAAATTAATAGCACGAGATTATATAGGTATGAATGAATTGATAGTATGCTTTTACTTATCAACATAAATCACAATATCTACAAAATAAGCTTTCAGTAAGAAAAGTAAACACTATCGGATCCGTTCTCAAAGATTAATATTTAGTTTACAATAGGTTATTTCTAAATTCCAAAAATTAATTAATAGTACGATAAATTGTCTTGAGTTGATTTATACAAATGAAAATAATATTACAATAAGTATCCTAAGTTGATTTGTATAGTGAAATAATATTACAACGAGTAGTTTTAAATTGGTCTTTACAAAGAAAATAATATTACAACAAGTGTCCTAATTTGGTTTGTATAGTGAAATAATATTACAATGAGTATGTTTAAATTGACTATCAAATATCGCCGGAACTGCAAGTAATTAAATGTCACGAAGCTGAAACGGGTGGAACTAAATACATAAAAGTAAAATAAAGTTCGCGTGTACAAGATGGCTGCCACTATTCTTGAATGAAAGAAACAGAATAAAGTTTGCGTGTACAAGATGGCTGCCACTATAAAGTTTGCGTGTACAAGATGGCTGCCACTATTCTTGAACGAAACTTGATTGTTAGTACACCGCACGTAAAACAATAAGTTTAGTTCAGCAACTCCTACACTTGGCGAGAACACGTCTAGTTCCACAAAACTTAAGAAAGACGACGTACACTCCTACAACAGCAGGTTATATTCAGACGAAATAATAGAATTTCTAGTTTAAATAAATGTCACGACACGAAAGAGAATAATTGAGCAATAGTTCACGGACTTCAACACAACACAATAGCACAGTACGCTTTTAAAGTCACGCCCTTTATACTGTACCGACGGCGACACGCGTACGTACACACAACACAGAATTGCCTAATAAGACAGTCTCCTGGATACAGCTCTGCCTCTTCTCAGTTCTGCAGTATAATTACACTTCTACAGCAACAACGCACGACACTTTCAGTTCTGCAGTATAATACACTTCTACAGCAACACGTACGACACTTTCAGTTCTGCAGTATAATACACTTCTACAGCAACAACGTACGACACTTTCGAATTCAGTTCTGCAGTATAATACACTTCTACAGCAACACGTACGACACTTTAATGCTTCAGAGTAGTCAGAATGCAGGAACACTCACGTTTACAGTTTTCTGGACGTTTCCTCTCCGTATGCACGGCGACGACAGACACCACTGCAATAACCATAAACACAGCCAATATACCACTAATTCTGGAAATAGTTATATTTCCAAGGTTTGTTAGCCCGCACTGTAAGTAACTTCGGGTACACGAGAACACCCTGTACATCTATTGGCGGAGCTCCGGGACTTCTTGGACCAAACTCCGTTGACCATCCCAATACAAAGGCAACGTGGATAACTAGTTTGACTGCAACAGAGACACTTGTGTACTGCTCTGAGGACTGTTGTACAGTGACACGAAGACACAAATCAAACATAGAACTAAGTATTCATAAGATGTCTAAATCTAACAGGTGGCTATGTAGCAAAGCATAGGTGGACATCAATCAAAAGAAATGCATACATAATTAAAACTAGTAGGAAAAACAAAGGTACGAAATAAGGACAAAGTGAGGGCGCCATATATACCTCGGCTACATTATCACCAATTAACCGGTATTGCTGTTATCACCAATTAATCGGTATTGCTGTTATCACCAATTAATCGGTATTGCTGTTATCACCAATTAACCTGTATTGCTGTTATCACCAATTAACCGGCATTGTTGTTATCACCAATTAACCGGTATTGTTGTTATCACCAATTAACCTGTATTGCTGTTATCACCAATTAACCTGTATTGCTGTTATCACCAATTAACCGGCATTGTTGTTATCACCAATTAACCTGTATTGCTGTTATCACCAATTAACCGGTATTGTTGTTATCACCAATTAACCGGTATTGTTGTTATCACCAATTAACCGGTATTGTTGTTATCACCAATTAACCTGTATTGCTGTTATCACCAATTAACCGGTATTGTTGTTATCACCAATTAACCGGTATTGTTGTTATCACCAATTAACCGGTATTGTTGTTATCACCAATTAACCTGTATTGCTGTTATCACCAATTAACCGGTATTGTTGTTATCACCAATTAACCGGTATTGTTGTTATCACCAATTAACCAGTATTGTTGTTATCACCAATTAACCGGTATTGCTGTTATCACCAATTAACCGGTATTGTTGTTATCACCAATTAACCGGTATTGTTGTTATCACCAATTAACCGGTATTGTTGTTACCATTGATTAACCGGTATTGTTGTTATCACCAAGTAATCGGTATTGTTGTTATCACCAATTAACCGATATTGCTGTTATCACCAATTAACCGGTATTGTTGTTATCACCAATTAACCGGTATTGTTGTTACCATTGATTAACCGGTATTGTTGTTATCACCAATTAACCGGTATTGTTGTTATCACCAATTAACCGGTATTGTTGTTATCATCGATTAACCGGTATTGTTAAGTTGTGATCTGTGTGAATACAGGAAGTATTTTATAGTTAGATACGTGTTATGAAATGAATCACAAATCTAATTAACAGTTCAATCATAGAGATATAGACTGCTGCATGCTGATAGTAAACCACTTCAGTTCTACATATAAATAAAATAAATGCTTAGAAAATTCAATTTCTAATGATAAATAATATAATATTTGCAATAATGATAGATCTACACGTGAACATAGGCAGCGGTTGTATCTTATACATAATATTTCCATGGAGAAATAAGTCAAACTGTTTTCATTATATTTTAGACACTACACAGTCATACAGAGGTAACTGTGAACAATTCTTTACTGGTTTGTTATTTTATTTCTGAAGTAATGGTGACGGAGTATGTCTCGCCTGAAGATTAATAATATATATCGCCCTCACATTATGTATTTAAAAGTGTATTAGTCTAAAGGCTGTTCACTGCGCGGAGTTGAACGATGACTGTAATGTTTGCATACAAATTTGACTGTCATACCCACCACAAAACTACATTTTAAGTTAATTCCTACGAAGCACCGAATGTAAAATAAATGTTTTACACGTGAACACGTTAGCACGTGTACTCACACAATATTGCATTGGATGCCTCTTAATCCCCCCACCCACACACATACACTCACACATAAACATAAATGAAGTGCATAAGTAACGAGTAAAACCAGAGTAAAACAGTTACGATCAAAAAATGCACTCCGACATTTAGAATAGTACTGATTAAAATGTTTTGCTGCTGGTGGCACGCTCACTCTCGGTTGGTCACTAACCTTATTAGCGGTTCTATCTGATCACATCCACGATAGTGCGTGTTTGGACAGCTTTCCAGCAAAAGTACTTTGGGAAAACTGAGTTGATCGTATGATAGTCATCGCAATAGTACTCAAGATTATTTAGTTTTAAAGTACTCAATACAAACGCAATAATCACACCCACCGCATTGCCTCACCAGAGGGCGCCGTGACAAGACAAGATATATATATAATCGAAGGAATAAGAAGTTGGTGAAGTAAGAAAACTTAAATTAATAAGGGTGACATATGCTAGCTATCCAAGCCAATGCTATCCATACAACACAGTCTGAATGTTAACATTTACTATGTATTTGCAAAATACAATGGGAGGATAAACACAATAATCCATAATTGTACCTTGGTACACGAGAACCAGATATGTAAACAGAGGCACTACTGTTTATGTCTTAGATCTAATTTTAATAAGAATAATTTTCCCATTTTAGGTACAGAAAGTGGCATTTTAAGCAATGGAAATATTGTTGAAAGGCAAGGGGGGGGGAGCGGCGCAAATACACAGTGGTAGTCAGCTGATACTTCAGCGGGACGAAGTTCCAACGTTCCTGTGAACAGCATCTCTCTAAGTTTTCCCGTCGTCTCATAAGAACTACATCCAGGACCACTTATGACAGCGTGATTGTTTTGATTGTCAGCTTAGGCAATAACGTTCAGATGTACAATATCGAAGGACATCTGTAGCCATGGGGGAATTGACACCATCAACATTCCACCAACTAATTAGGGTAGCTTGTAAACAAGGAAAGCTGGATGCTCTTAAGCTCGTCATCATGAAGATCGAGGTGAGTGGTTTCAACCCCACGGTGACCGACAGCGCCCTTATTATACTAATACACCTAAACGGTGACCGACAGCGCCCTTATTATACTAATACACCTAAACGGTGACCGACAGCGCCCTTATTATACTAATACACCTAAACGGCTTGTTGTCATCATCCCAGACAATCTTCATATTTCCGATTCTGAAAGAGATGTTCACAGTAGGGGCGTGGTGTATTCCTATTACATCTCTTATCAAGGAGTTGCATGTTAAAACGTGATGTCGACAGATTTTTCCATCCTCTTCTCTTGAAAGAGTACTTTTCTGATGACGATAATGATACCCAGGGTGAGGCTAATGTTAATACGACACTGGTAATCATGCCAGCCTTCAGTTTACTAAGATAAGACACACACTAAATATATCGTTCTTCAATATGTTAGGTTACACAAGTGGTAGATTACACTATGTTGTGCGACCCCAATCACCCTGTGATAAACATAGTGTAAGAACTGAAGTCCCAAAACAGCACTGTAAGTTCACGAAACTCTAAATAAACTTATTTTCAGAGAAATCCCTACTGAGACTATAATTACAGCAACGTCCTTTCAATAGCTTATCACTGTTATATCAACATATTACGACAATAGTGTAAGTTTGTGTCTATCCATAGGGTAAACGACAAATAATCAATTTTGTTCTGGCGATTTTCCGGATTTCCAATATTATTTTCTCTACAAATAAAGTTTTAAATATGGTTCCTCTCACTCCACCCCCACTATTTTCTACTGTTACCACTGTCTTATCAGAGTTTTCCAACTTTGATGAATAAGCAGATTGCTAATCCTAGAACTAACTCATGTTCTAATTGCCCAATGAACACATTGCGCAGTAAGTGTAAACATCTACTGATCCGTGTTACCTCAATTAGTCGGATGAGTGGATGTTTACACTCACGGCATAATGCGTTAATGTGGGCAAATAACCAGTTAGTTTGTTCTTGAATTAGCAAGCTGCTAAATAATGCAAAGCTGATAAACTCAGATAAGACAGTGATATCGGGTAGGAAATAGGACAAAACTGAGAGGAAACAGTATTTAAAACTTTATTTCAAATATACAGAAAATAATATTAGTAATCCGGAAAATCGCAAGAACAACATTGATTATTTGTCCTTTTCCCTGTGGTCCATCTTACAACACCAAAGGCTCGACTACCAGGATAATAACACTAATAACTAATGATTGTTTTGAGTCCTCCCTGTTAAGTACCAATGAACCCCTCCAGCTGGTCGTAATAATACTAATAACTAATGATTGTTTTGAGTCCCCCCTGTAAAGTACCAATGAACCCCTCCAGCTGGTCGTAATAACACTAATAACTAATGATTGTTTTGAGTCCTCCCTATTAAGTACCAATGAACCCCTCCAGCTGGTCGTAATAACACTAATAACTAATGATTGTTTTGAGTCCTCCCTGTTAAGTCCCAATGGACCCCTCCAGCTGGTCGTAATAATACTAATAACTAATGATTGTTTTGAGTCCTCCCTGTAAAGTACCAATGAAACCCTCCAGCTGGTCGCAATAACACTAATAACTAATGATTGTTTTGAGTCCCCCCTGTTAAGTACCAATTGACCCCTCCAGCTGGTCGTAATAACACTAATAACTAATGATTGTTTTGAGTCCTCCCTGTTAAGTCCCAATGGACCCCTCCAGCTGGTCGTAATAACACTAATAACTAATGATTGTTTTGAGTCCTCCCTGTTAAGTCCCAATGAACCCCTCCAGCTGGTCGCAATAACACTAATAACTAATGATTGTTTTGAGTCCTCCCTGTTAAGTCCCAATGAACCCCTCCAGCTGGTCGTAATAATACTAATAACTAATGATTGTTTTGAGTCCTCCCTGTTAAGTACCAATGAACCCCTCCAGCTGGTCGTAATAATACTAATAACTAATGATTGTTTTGAGTCCCCCCTGTAAAGTACCAATGAACCCCTCCAGCTGGTCGTAATAACACTAATAACTAATGATTGTTTTGAGTCCTCCCTGTTAAGTACCAATGAACCCCTCCAGCTGGTCGTAATAACACTAATAACTAATGATTGTTTTGAGTCCTCCCTGTTAAGTCCCAATGGACCCCTCCAGCTGGTCGTAATAATACTAATAACTAATGATTGTTTTGAGTCCTCCCTGTAAAGTACCAATGAAACCCTCCAGCTGGTCGCAATAACACTAATAACTAATGATTGTTTTGAGTCCCCCCTGTTAAGTACCAATTGACCCCTCCAGCTGGTCGTAATAACACTAATAACTAATGATTGTTTTGAGTCCTCCCTGTTAAGTCCCAATGAACCCCTCCAGCTGGTCGTAATAACACTAATAACTAATGATTGTTTTGAGTCCTCCCTGTTAAGTCCCAATGAACCCCTCCAGCTGGTCGCAATAACACTAATAATTAATGATTGTTTTGAGTCCTCCCTGTTAAGTACCAATGGACCCCTCCAGCTGGTCGTAATAACACTAATAACTAATGATTGTTTTGAGTCCTCCCTGTTAAGTCCCAATGAACCCCTCCAGCTGGTCGTAATAATACTAATAACTAATGATTGTTTTGAGTCCTCCCTGTTAAGTCCCAATGGACCCCTCCAGCTGGTCGTAATAACACTAATAACTAATGATTGTTTTGAGTCCTCCCTGTTAAGTCCCAATGAACCCCTCCAGCTGGTCGTAATAATACTAATAACTAATGATTGTTTTGAGTCCTCCCTGTTAAGTACCAATGAACCCCTCCAGCTGGTCGTAATAATACTAATAACTAATGATTGTTTTGAGTCCCCCCTGTAAAATACCAATGAACCCCTCCAGCTGGTCGTAATAACACTAATAACTAATGATTGTTTTGAGTCCTCCCTGTTAAGTCCCAATGAACCCCTCCAGCTGGTCGTAATAATACTAATAACTAATGATTGTTTTGAGTCCTCCCTGTTAAGTACCAATGAACCCCTCCAGCTGGTCGTAATAATACTAATAACTAATGATTGTTTTGAGTCCCCCCTGTAAAGTACCAATGAACCCCTCCAGCTGGTCGTAATAACACTAATAACTAATGATTGTTTTGAGTCCTCCCTGTTAAGTACCAATGAACCCCTCCAGCTGGTCGTAATAACACTAATAACTAATGATTGTTTTGAGTCCTCCCTGTTAAGTCCCAATGGACCCCTCCAGCTGGTCGTAATCATACTAATAACTAATGATTGTTTTGAGTCCTCCCTGTAAAGTACCAATGAAACCCTCCAGCTGGTCGCAATAACACTAATAACTAATGATTGTTTTGAGTCCCCCCTGTTAAGTACCAATTGACCCCTCCAGCTGGTCGTAATAACACTAATAACTAATGATTGTTTTGAGTCCTCCCTGTTAAGTCCCAATGAACCCCTCCAGCTGGTCGTAATAACACTAATAACTAATGATTGTTTTGAGTCCTCCCTGTTAAGTCCCAATGAACCCCTCCAGCTGGTCGCAATAACACTAATAATTAATGATTGTTTTGAGTCCTCCCTGTTAAGTACCAATGGACCCCTCCAGCTGGTCGTAATAACACTAATAACTAATGATTGTTTTGAGTCCTCCCTGTTAAGTCCCAATGAACCCCTCCAGCTGGTCGTAATAATACTAATAACTAATGATTGTTTTGAGTCATCCCTGTAAAGTACCAATGGACCCCTCCAGCTGGTCGTAATAACACTAATAATTAATGATTGTTTTGAGTCCTCCCTGTTAAGTACCAATGAACCCCTCCAGCTGGTCGTAATAACACTAATAACTAATGATTGTTTTGAGTCCTCCCTGTAAAGTCCCAATGAACCCCTTCAGCTGGTCGTAATAACACTAATAACTAATGATTGTTTTGAGTCCTCCCTGTTAAGTCCCAATGAACCCCTCCAGCTGGTCGTAATAACACTAATAACTAATGATTGTTTTGAGTCCTCCCTGTTAAGTACCAATGAACCCCTCCAGCTGGTCGTAATAATACTAATAACTACTGATTGTTTTGAGACCTCCCTGTTAAGTCCCAATGAACCCCTCCAGCTGGTCGTAATAATACTAATAATTAATGATTGTTTTGAGTCCTCCCTGTTAAGTACCAATGGACCCCCCCCCAGCTGGTCGTAATAACACTAATAACTAATGATTGTTTCGAGTCCTCCCTGTAAAGTACCAATGAACCCCTCCAGCTGGTCGTAATAACACTAATAACTAATGATTGTTTTGAGTCCTCCCTGTTAAGTCCCAATGAACCCCTCCAGCTGGTCGTAATAACACTAATAACTAATGATTGTTTTGAGTCCCCCCTGTTAAGTACCAATTGACCCCTCCAGCTGGTCGTAATAATACTAATAACTAATGATTGTTTTGAGTCCTCCCTGTTAAGTCCCAATGAACCCCTCCAGCTGGTCGCAATAACACTAATAACTAATGATTGTTTTGAGTCCTCCCTGTTAAGTACCAATGAACCCCTCCAGCTGGTCGTAATAATACTAATAACTAATGATTGTTTTGAGTCCTCCCTGTTAAGTACCAATGAACCCCTCCAGCTGGTCGTAATAATACTAATAACTAATGATTGTTTTGAGTCCTCCCTGTTAAGTCCCAATGGACCCCTCCAGCTGGTCGTAATAATACTAATAACTAATGATTGTTTTCAGTCCTCCCTGTTAAGTACCAATGGACACCTCCAGCTGGTCGTAATAATACTAATAACTAATGATTGTTTTGAGTCCTCCCTGTAAAGTACCAATGGACCCCTCCAGCTGGTCGCAATAACACTAATAACTAATAATTGTTTTGAGTCCTCCCTGTTAAGTACCAATGGACCCCTCCAGCTGGTCGTAATAATACTAATAACTAATGGTTATTTTGAGTCCTCCCTGTTAAGTCCCAATGAACCCCTTCAGCTGGTCGTAATAATACTAATAACTAATGATTGTTTTGAGTCCCCCCTGTAAACTCCCAATGGACCCCTCCAGCTGGTCGTAATAACACTAATAACTAATGATTGTTTTGAGTCCTCCCTGATAAGTCCCAATGAACCCCTCCAGCTGGTCGCAATAACACTAATAACTAATGATTGTTTTGAGTCCTCCCTGTTAAGTCCCAATGAACCCCTCCAGCTGGTCGTAATAATACTAATAACTAATGATTGTTTTGTGGCCTCCCTGTTAAGTACCAATGAACCCCTCCAGCTGGTCGTAATAACACTAATAACTAATGATTGTTTTGAGTCCTCCCTGTAAAGTACTAATGAACCCCTCCAGCTGGTCGCAATAACACTAATAACTAATGATTGTTTTGAGTCCTCCCTGTTAAGTCCCAATGAACCCCTCCAGCTGGTCGTAATAATACTAATAACTACTGATTGTTTTGAGTCCTCCCTGTAAAGTACCAATGAACCCCTCCAGCTGGTCGCAATAACACTAATAACTAATGATTGTTTTGAGTCCTCCCTGTTAAGTACCAATGAACCCCTCCAGCTGGTCGTAATAATACTAATAACTAATGATTGTTTTGAGTCCTCCCTGTTAAGTCCCAATGAACCCTCCAGCTGGTCGTAATAACACTAATAACTAATGATTGTTTTGAGTCCTCCCTGTTAAGTACCAATGAACCCCTCCAGCTGGTCGTAATAACACTAATAACTAATGATTGCTTTGAGTCCTCCCTGTAAAGCCCCAATGAACCCCTCCAGCTGGTCGCAATAACACTAATAACTAATGAATGTTTTGAGTCCTCCCTGTTAAGTACCAATGGACCCCTCCAGCTGGTCGTAATAACACTAATAACTAATGATTGTTTTGAGTCCTCCCTGTTAAGTCCCAATGGACCCCTCCAGCTGGTCGCAATAACACTAATAACTAATGATTGTTTTGAGTCCTCCCTGTTAAGTCCCAATAAACCCCTCCAGCTGGTCGCAATAATACTAATAACTAATGATTGTTTTGAGTCCTCCCTGTAAAGTACCAATGAACCCCTCCAGCTGGTCGTAATAATACTAATAACTAATGATTGTTTTGAGTCCTCCCTGTTAAGTACCAATGAACCCCTCCAGCTGGTCGTAATAATACTAATAACTGATGATTGTTTTGAGTCCTCCCTGTTAAGTCCCAATGAACCCCCCCCCCCCCAGCTGGTCGTAATAACACTAATAACTAATGATTGTTTTGAGTCCTCCCTGTTAAGTACCAATGAACCCCTCCAGCTGGTCGTAATAATACTAATGACTAATGATTGTTTTGAGTCCTCCCTGTAAAGTACCAATGGACCCCTCCAGCTGGTCGTAATAATACTAATAACTAATGATTGTTTTGAGTCCTCCCTGTTAAGTCCCAATGAACCCCCCCCCCCCAGCTGGTCGTAATAATACTAATAATTAATGATTGTTTTGAGACCTCCCTGTTAAGTCCCAATGAACCCCTCCAGCTGGTCGTAATAACACTAATAACTCATGATTGTTTTGAGTCCTCCCTGTTAAGTACCAATGGACCCCTCCAGCTGGTCGTAATAACACTAATAACTAATGATTGTTTTGAGTCCTCCCTGTTAAGTCCCAATGGACCCCTCCAGCTGGTCGCAATAACACTAATAACTAATGATTGTTTTGAGTCCTCCCTGTTAAGTCCCAATAAACCCCTCCAGCTGGTCGCAATAATACTAATAACTAATGATTGTTTTGAGTCCTCCCTGTAAAGTACCAATGAACCCCTCCAGCTGGTCGTAATAATACTAATAACTAATGATTGTTTTGAGTCCTCCCTGTTAAGTACCAATGAACCCCTCCAGCTGGTCGTAATAATACTAATAACTGATGATTGTTTTGAGTCCTCCCTGTTAAGTCCCAATGAACCCCCCCCCCCCCAGCTGGTCGTAATAACACTAATAACTAATGATTGTTTTGAGTCCTCCCTGTTAAGTACCAATGAACCCCTCCAGCTGGTCGTAATAATACTAATGACTAATGATTGTTTTGAGTCCTCCCTGTAAAGTACCAATGGACCCCTCCAGCTGGTCGTAATAATACTAATAACTAATGATTGTTTTGAGTCCTCCCTGTTAAGTCCCAATGAACCCCCCCCCCCAGCTGGTCGTAATAATACTAATAACTAATGATTGTTTTGAGTCCTCCCTGTTAAGTCCCAATGAAACCCTCCAGCTGGTCGCAATAACACTAATAACTAATGATTGTTTTGAGTCCTCCCTGTTAAGTCCCAATGGACCCCTCCAGCTGGTCGTAATAATACTAATAACTAATGGTTATTTTGTGGCCTCCCTGTTAAGTACCAATGAACCCCTCCAGCTGGTCGGAATAACACTAATAACTAATGATTGTTTTGAGTCCTCCCTGTAAAGTACTAATGAACCCCTCCAGCTGGTCGCAATAACACTAATAACTAATGATTGTTTTGAGTCCTCCCTGTTAAGTCCCAATGAACCCCTCCAGCTGGTCGTAATAATACTAATAACTACTGATTGTTTTGAGTCCTCCCTGTAAAGTACCAATGAACCCCTCCAGCTGGTCGCAATAACACTAATAACTAATGATTGTTTTGAGTCCTCCCTGTTAAGTACCAATGAACCCCTCCAGCTGGTCGTAATAATACTAATAACTAATGATTGTTTTGAGTCCTCCCTGTTAAGTCCCAATGAACCCTCCAGCTGGTCGTAATAACACTAATAACTAATGATTGTTTTGAGTCCTCCCTGTTAAGTACCAATGAACCCCTCCAGCTGGTCGTAATAACACTAATAACTAATGATTGCTTTGAGTCCTCCCTGTAAAGCCCCAATGAACCCCTCCAGCTGGTCGCAATAACACTAATAACTAATGAATGTTTTGAGTCCTCCCTGTTAAGTACCAATGGACCCCTCCAGCTGGTCGTAATAACACTAATAACTAATGATTGTTTTGAGTCCTCCCTGTTAAGTCCCAATGAACCCCTCCAGCTGGTCGCAATAACACTAATAACTAATGATTGTTTTGAGTCCTCCCTTTTAAGTCCCAATGAACCCCTCCAGCTGGTCGCAATAATACTAATAACTAATGATTGTTTTGAGTCCTCCCTGTAAAGTACCAATGAACCCCTCCAGCTGGTCGTAATAATACTAATAACTAATGATTGTTTTGAGTCCTCCCTGTTAAGTACCAATGAACCCCTCCAGCTGGTCGTAATAATACTAATAACTGATGATTGTTTTGAGTCCTCCCTGTTAAGTCCCAATGAACCCCCCCCCAGCTGGTCGTAATAACACTAATAACTAATGATTGTTTTGAGTCCTCCCTGTTAAGTACCAATGAACCCCTCCAGCTGGTCGTAATAATACTAATGACTAATGATTGTTTTGAGTCCTCCCTGTAAAGTACCAATGGACCCCTCCAGCTGGTCGTAATAATACTAATAACTAATGATTGTTTTGAGTCCTCCCTGTTAAGTCCCAATGAACCCCCCCCCCCCCAGCTGGTCGTAATAATACTAATAATTAATGATTGTTTTGAGACCTCCCTGTTAAGTCCCAATGAACCCCTCCAGCTGGTCGTAATAACACTAATAACTCATGATTGTTTTGAGTCCTCCCTGTTAAGTCCCAATGGACCCCTCCAGCTGGTCGTAATAATACTAATAACTAATGACTGTTTTGAGTCCTCCCGGTAAAGTACCAATGGACCCCTCCAGCTGGTCGCAATAACACTAATAACTAATGATTGTTTTGAGTCCTCCCTGTTAAGTACCAATGGACCCCTCCAGCTGGTCGTAATAACACTAATAACTAATGATTGTTTTGAGTCCTCCCTGTACAGTACCAATGGACCCCTCCAGCTGGTCGTAATAACACTAATAACTAATGATTGTTTTTAGTCCTCCCTGTTAAGTCCCAATGAACCCCTCCAGCTGGTCGTAATAATACTAATAACTAATGATTGTTTTGAGTCCTCCCTGTAAAGTACCAATGGACCTCTCCAGCTGGTCGTAATAACACTAATAACTAATGATTGTTTTGAGTCCTCCCTGTTAAGTACCAATGGACCCCTCCAGCTGGTCGTAATAACACTAATAACTAATGATTGTTTTGAGTCCTCCCTGTTAAGTACCAATGGACCCCTCCAGCTGGTCGTAATAACACTAATAACTAATGATTGTTTTGAGTCCTCCCTGTACAGTACCAATGGACCCCTCCAGCTGGTCGTAATAAAACTAATAACTAATGATTGTTTTGAGTCCTCCCTGTTAAGTCCCAATGAACCCCTCCAGCTGGTCGTAATAACACTAATAACTAATGATTGTTTTGAGTCCTCCCTGTTAAGTACCAATGAACCCCTCCAGCTGGTCGTATTAACACTAATAACTAATGATTGTTTTGAGTCCTCCCTGTAAAGCCCCAATGAACCTCTCCAGCTGGTCGCAATAACACTAATAACTAATGATTGTTTTGAGTCCTCCCTGTTAAGTACCAATGGACCCCTCCAGCTGGTCGTAATAACACTAATAACTAATGATTGTTTTGAGTCCTCCCTGTTAAGTCCCAATGAACCCCTCCAGCTGGTCGCAATAACACTAATAACTAATGATTGTTTTGAGTCCTCCCTGTTAAGTCCCAATGAACCCCTCCAGCTGGTCGTAATAATACTAATAACTAATGATTGTTTTGAGTCCTCCCTGTAAAGTACCAATGAACCCCTCCAGCTGGTCGTAATAATACTAATAATTGATGATTGTTTTGAGTCCTCCCTGTTAAGTCCCAATGAACCCCCCCCCAGCTGGTCGTAATAACACTAATAACTAATGATTGTTTTGAGTCCTCCCTGTTAAGTACCAATGAACCCCTCCAGCTGGTCGTAATAATACTAATGACTAATGATTGTTTTGAGTCCTCCCTGTAAAGTACCAATGGACCCCTCCAGCTGGTCGTAATAATACTAATAACTAATGATTGTTTTGAGTCCTCCCTGTTAAGTCCCAATGAACCCCCCCCCCCCAGCTGGTCGTAATAATACTAATAATTAATGATTGTTTTGAGACCTCCCTGTTAAGTCCCAATGAACCCCTCCAGCTGGTCGTAATAACACTAATAACTAATGATTGTTTTGAGTCCTCCCTGTTAAGTCCCAATGGACCCCTCCAGCTGGTCGTAATAATGCTAATAACTAATGATTGTTTTGAGTCCTCCCGGAAAAGTACCAATGGACCCCTCCAGCTGGTCGCAATAACACTAATAACTAATGATTGTTTTGAGTCCTCCCTGTTAAGTACCAATGGAACCCTCCAGCTGGTCGTAATAACACTAATAACTAATGATTGTTTTGAGTCCTCCCTGTACAGTACCAATGGACCCCTCCAGCTGGTCGTAATAACACTAATAACTAATGATTGTTTTGAGTCCTCCCTGTTAAGTACCAATGGACCCCTCCAGCTGGTCGTAATAACACTAATAACTAATGATTGTTTTGAGTCCTCCTTGTACAGTACCAATGGACCCCTCCAGCTGGTCGTAATAAAACTAATAACTAATGATTGTTTTGAGTCCTCCCTGTTAAGTCCCAATGAACCCCTCCAGCTGGTCGTAATAATACTAATAACTAATGAATGTTTTGAGTCCTCCCTGTAAAGTACAAATGGACCCCTCCAGCTGGTCGTAATAACACTAATAACTAATAATTGTTTTGAGTCCTCCCTGTTAAGTCCCAATGAACCCCTCCACCCCTAGCTGGTCGTAATAACCCTAATAACTAATGATTGTTTTGAGTCCTCCCTGTTAAGTACCAATGAACCCCTCCAGCTGGTCGTAATAATACTAATAACTAATGATTGTTTTGAGTCCTCCCTGTTAAGTACCAATAAACCCCTCCAGCTGGTCGTAATAACAGTAATAACTAATGATTGTTTTGAGTCCTCCCTGTAAAGTACTAATGAACCCCTCCAGCTGGTCGCAATAACACTAATAACTAATGATTGTTTTGAGTCCTCCCTGTTAAGTACTAATGAACCCCTCCAGCTGGTCGCAATAACACTAATAACTAATGATTGTTTTGAGTCCTCCCTGTTAAGTCCCAATGAACCCCCCCAGCTGGTCGTAATAACACTAATAACTAATGATTGTTTCGAGTCCTCCCTGTAAAGTACCAATGAACCCCTCCAGCTGGTCGTAATAACACTAATAACTAATGATTGTTTTAAGTCCTCCCTGTTAAGTCCCAATGAACCCCTCCAGCTGGTCGTAATAACACTAATAACTAATGATTGTTTTGAGTCCCCCCTGTTAAGTACCAATTGACCCCTCCAGCTGGTCGTAATAATACTAATAACTAATGATTGTTTTGAGTCCTCCCTGTTAAGTCCCAATGAACCCCTCCAGCTGGTCGCAATAACACTAATAACTAATGATTGTTTTGAGTCCTCCCTGTTAAGTACCAATGAACCCCTCCAGCTGGTCGTAATAATACTAATAACTAATGATTGTTTTGAGTCCTCCCTGTTAGTACCAATGAACCCCTCCAGCTGGTCGTAATAATACTAATAACTAATGATTGTTTTGAGTCCTCCCTGTTAAGTCCCAATGGACCCCTCCAGCTGGTCGTAATAATACTAATAACTAATGATTGTTTTGAGTCCCCCCTGTAAACTCTCAATGGACCCCTCCAGCTGGTCGTAATAACACTAATAACTAATGATTGTTTTGAGTCCTCCCTGATAAGTCCCAATGAACCCCTCCAGCTGGTCGCAATAACACTAATAATTAATGATTGTTTTGAGTCCTCCCTGTTAAATCCCAATGAACCCCTCCCCCCCCCTAGCTGGTCGTAATAACCCTAATAACTAATGATTGTTTTGAGTCCTCCCTGTTAAGTACCAATGAACCCCTCCAGCTGGTCGTAATAACCCTAATAACTAATGATTGTTTTGAGTCCTCCCTGTTAAGTCCCAATGAACCCCTCCAGCTGGTCGTAATAACACTAATAACTAATGATTGTTTTGAGTCCTCCCTGTTAAGTCCCAATGAACCCCTCCAGCTGGTCGCAATAACACTAATAATTAATGATTGTTTTGAGTCCTCCCTGTTAAGTACCAATGGACCCCTCCAGCTGGTCGTAATAACACTAATAACTAATGATTGTTTTGAGTCCTCCCTGTTAAGTCCCAATGAACCCCTCCAGCTGGTCGTAATAATACTAATAACTAATGATTGTTTTGAGTCATCCCTGTAAAGTACCAATGGACCCCTCCAGCTGGTCGTAATAACACTAATAATTAATGATTGTTTTGAGTCCTCCCTGTTAAGTACCAATGAACCCCTCCAGCTGGTCGTAATAACACTAATAACTAATGATTGTTTTGAGTCCTCCCTGTAAAGTCCCAATGAACCCCTTCAGCTGGTCGTAATAACACTAATAACTAATGATTGTTTTGAGTCCTCCCTGTTAAGTCCCAATGAACCCCTCCAGCTGGTCGTAATAACACTAATAACTAATGATTGTTTTGAGTCCTCCCTGTTAAGTACCAATGAACCCCTCCAGCTGGTCGTAATAATACTAATAACTACTGATTGTTTTGAGACCTCCCTGTTAAGTCCCAATGAACCCCTCCAGCTGGTCGTAATAATACTAATAATTAATGATTGTTTTGAGTCCTCCCTGTTAAGTACCAATGGACCCCCCCCCAGCTGGTCGTAATAACACTAATAACTAATGATTGTTTCGAGTCCTCCCTGTAAAGTACCAATGAACCCCTCCAGCTGGTCGTAATAACACTAATAACTAATGATTGTTTTGAGTCCTCCCTGTTAAGTCCCAATGAACCCCTCCAGCTGGTCGTAATAACACTAATAACTAATGATTGTTTTGAGTCCCCCCTGTTAAGTACCAATTGACCCCTCCAGCTGGTCGTAATAATACTAATAACTAATGATTGTTTTGAGTCCTCCCTGTTAAGTCCCAATGAACCCCTCCAGCTGGTCGCAATAACACTAATAACTAATGATTGTTTTGAGTCCTCCCTGTTAAGTACCAATGAACCCCTCCAGCTGGTCGTAATAATACTAATAACTAATGATTGTTTTGAGTCCTCCCTGTTAAGTACCAATGAACCCCTCCAGCTGGTCGTAATAATACTAATAACTAATGATTGTTTTGAGTCCTCCCTGTTAAGTCCCAATGGACCCCTCCAGCTGGTCGTAATAATACTAATAACTAATGATTGTTTTCAGTCCTCCCTGTTAAGTACCAATGGACACCTCCAGCTGGTCGTAATAATACTAATAACTAATGATTGTTTTGAGTCCTCCCTGTAAAGTACCAATGGACCCCTCCAGCTGGTCGCAATAACACTAATAACTAATAATTGTTTTGAGTCCTCCCTGTTAAGTACCAATGGACCCCTCCAGCTGGTCGTAATAATACTAATAACTAATGGTTATTTTGAGTCCTCCCTGTTAAGTCCCAATGAACCCCTTCAGCTGGTCGTAATAATACTAATAACTAATGATTGTTTTGAGTCCCCCCTGTAAACTCCCAATGGACCCCTCCAGCTGGTCGTAATAACACTAATAACTAATGATTGTTTTGAGTCCTCCCTGATAAGTCCCAATGAACCCCTCCAGCTGGTCGCAATAACACTAATAACTAATGATTGTTTTGAGTCCTCCCTGTTAAGTCCCAATGAACCCCTCCAGCTGGTCGTAATAATACTAATAACTAATGATTGTTTTGTGGCCTCCCTGTTAAGTACCAATGAACCCCTCCAGCTGGTCGTAATAACACTAATAACTAATGATTGTTTTGAGTCCTCCCTGTAAAGTACTAATGAACCCCTCCAGCTGGTCGCAATAACACTAATAACTAATGATTGTTTTGAGTCCTCCCTGTTAAGTCCCAATGAACCCCTCCAGCTGGTCGTAATAATACTAATAACTACTGATTGTTTTGAGTCCTCCCTGTAAAGTACCAATGAACCCCTCCAGCTGGTCGCAATAACACTAATAACTAATGATTGTTTTGAGTCCTCCCTGTTAAGTACCAATGAACCCCTCCAGCTGGTCGTAATAATACTAATAACTAATGATTGTTTTGAGTCCTCCCTGTTAAGTCCCAATGAACCCTCCAGCTGGTCGTAATAACACTAATAACTAATGATTGTTTTGAGTCCTCCCTGTTAAGTACCAATGAACCCCTCCAGCTGGTCGTAATAACACTAATAACTAATGATTGCTTTGAGTCCTCCCTGTAAAGCCCCAATGAACCCCTCCAGCTGGTCGCAATAACACTAATAACTAATGAATGTTTTGAGTCCTCCCTGTTAAGTACCAATGGACCCCTCCAGCTGGTCGTAATAACACTAATAACTAATGATTGTTTTGAGTCCTCCCTGTTAAGTCCCAATGGACCCCTCCAGCTGGTCGCAATAACACTAATAACTAATGATTGTTTTGAGTCCTCCCTGTTAAGTCCCAATAAACCCCTCCAGCTGGTCGCAATAATACTAATAACTAATGATTGTTTTGAGTCCTCCCTGTAAAGTACCAATGAACCCCTCCAGCTGGTCGTAATAATACTAATAACTAATGATTGTTTTGAGTCCTCCCTGTTAAGTACCAATGAACCCCTCCAGCTGGTCGTAATAATACTAATAACTGATGATTGTTTTGAGTCCTCCCTGTTAAGTCCCAATGAACCCCCCCCCCCAGCTGGTCGTAATAACACTAATAACTAATGATTGTTTTGAGTCCTCCCTGTTAAGTACCAATGAACCCCTCCAGCTGGTCGTAATAATACTAATGACTAATGATTGTTTTGAGTCCTCCCTGTAAAGTACCAATGGACCCCTCCAGCTGGTCGTAATAATACTAATAACTAATGATTGTTTTGAGTCCTCCCTGTTAAGTCCCAATGAACCCCCCCCCCCCCAGCTGGTCGTAATAATACTAATAATTAATGATTGTTTTGAGACCTCCCTGTTAAGTCCCAATGAACCCCTCCAGCTGGTCGTAATAACACTAATAACTCATGATTGTTTTGAGTCCTCCCTGTTAAGTACCAATGGACCCCTCCAGCTGGTCGTAATAACACTAATAACTAATGATTGTTTTGAGTCCTCCCTGTTAAGTCCCAATGGACCCCTCCAGCTGGTCGCAATAACACTAATAACTAATGATTGTTTTGAGTCCTCCCTGTTAAGTCCCAATAAACCCCTCCAGCTGGTCGCAATAATACTAATAACTAATGATTGTTTTGAGTCCTCCCTGTAAAGTACCAATGAACCCCTCCAGCTGGTCGTAATAATACTAATAACTAATGATTGTTTTGAGTCCTCCCTGTTAAGTACCAATGAACCCCTCCAGCTGGTCGTAATAATACTAATAACTGATGATTGTTTTGAGTCCTCCCTGTTAAGTCCCAATGAACCCCCCCCCCAGCTGGTCGTAATAACACTAATAACTAATGATTGTTTTGAGTCCTCCCTGTTAAGTACCAATGAACCCCTCCAGCTGGTCGTAATAATACTAATGACTAATGATTGTTTTGAGTCCTCCCTGTAAAGTACCAATGGACCCCTCCAGCTGGTCGTAATAATACTAATAACTAATGATTGTTTTGAGTCCTCCCTGTTAAGTCCCAATGAACCCCCCCCCCAGCTGGTCGTAATAATACTAATAATTAATGATTGTTTTGAGACCTCCCTGTTAAGTCCCAATGAACCCCTCCAGCTGGTCGTAATAACACTAATAACTCATGATTGTTTTGAGTCCTCCCTGTTAAGTCCCAATGGACCCCTCCAGCTGGTCGTAATAATACTAATAACTAATGGTTATTTTGTGGCCTCCCTGTTAAGTACCAATGAACCCCTCCAGCTGGTCGGAATAACACTAATAACTAATGATTGTTTTGAGTCCTCCCTGTAAAGTACTAATGAACCCCTCCAGCTGGTCGCAATAACACTAATAACTAATGATTGTTTTGAGTCCTCCCTGTTAAGTCCCAATGAACCCCTCCAGCTGGTCGTAATAATACTAATAACTACTGATTGTTTTGAGTCCTCCCTGTAAAGTACCAATGAACCCCTCCAGCTGGTCGCAATAACACTAATAACTAATGATTGTTTTGAGTCCTCCCTGTTAAGTACCAATGAACCCCTCCAGCTGGTCGTAATAATACTAATAACTAATGATTGTTTTGAGTCCTCCCTGTTAAGTCCCAATGAACCCTCCAGCTGGTCGTAATAACACTAATAACTAATGATTGTTTTGAGTCCTCCCTGTTAAGTACCAATGAACCCCTCCAGCTGGTCGTAATAACACTAATAACTAATGATTGCTTTGAGTCCTCCCTGTAAAGCCCCAATGAACCCCTCCAGCTGGTCGCAATAACACTAATAACTAATGAATGTTTTGAGTCCTCCCTGTTAAGTACCAATGGACCCCTCCAGCTGGTCGTAATAACACTAATAACTAATGATTGTTTTGAGTCCTCCCTGTTAAGTCCCAATGAACCCCTCCAGCTGGTCGCAATAACACTAATAACTAATGATTGTTTTGAGTCCTCCCTTTTAAGTCCCAATGAACCCCTCCAGCTGGTCGCAATAATACTAATAACTAATGATTGTTTTGAGTCCTCCCTGTAAAGTACCAATGAACCCCTCCAGCTGGTCGTAATAATACTAATAACTAATGATTGTTTTGAGTCCTCCCTGTTAAGTACCAATGAACCCCTCCAGCTGGTCGTAATAATACTAATAACTGATGATTGTTTTGAGTCCTCCCTGTTAAGTCCCAATGAACCCCCCCCCCAGCTGGTCGTAATAACACTAATAACTAATGATTGTTTTGAGTCCTCCCTGTTAAGTACCAATGAACCCCTCCAGCTGGTCGTAATAATACTAATGACTAATGATTGTTTTGAGTCCTCCCTGTAAAGTACCAATGGACCCCTCCAGCTGGTCGTAATAATACTAATAACTAATGATTGTTTTGAGTCCTCCCTGTTAAGTCCCAATGAACCCCCCCCCCCAGCTGGTCGTAATAATACTAATAATTAATGATTGTTTTGAGACCTCCCTGTTAAGTCCCAATGAACCCCTCCAGCTGGTGGTAATAACACTAATAACTCATGATTGTTTTGAGTCCTCCCTGTTAAGTCCCAATGGACCCCTCCAGCTGGTCGTAATAATACTAATAACTAATGACTGTTTTGAGTCCTCCCGGTAAAGTACCAATGGACCCCTCCAGCTGGTCGCAATAACACTAATAACTAATGATTGTTTTGAGTCCTCCCTGTTAAGTACCAATGGACCCCTCCAGCTGGTCGTAATAACACTAATAACTAATGATTGTTTTGAGTCCTCCCTGTACAGTACCAATGGACCCCTCCAGCTGGTCGTAATAACACTAATAACTAATGATTGTTTTTAGTCCTCCCTGTTAAGTCCCAATGAACCCCTCCAGCTGGTCGTAATAATACTAATAACTAATGATTGTTTTGAGTCCTCCCTGTAAAGTACCAATGGACCTCTCCAGCTGGTCGTAATAACACTAATAACTAATGATTGTTTTGAGTCCTCCCTGTTAAGTACCAATGGACCCCTCCAGCTGGTCGTAATAACACTAATAACTAATGATTGTTTTGAGTCCTCCCTGTTAAGTACCAATGGACCCCTCCAGCTGGTCGTAATAACACTAATAACTAATGATTGTTTTGAGTCCTCCCTGTACAGTACCAATGGACCCCTCCAGCTGGTCGTAATAAAACTAATAACTAATGATTGTTTTGAGTCCTCCCTGTTAAGTCCCAATGAACCCCTCCAGCTGGTCGTAATAACACTAATAACTAATGATTGTTTTGAGTCCTCCCTGTTAAGTACCAATGAACCCCTCCAGCTGGTCGTATTAACACTAATAACTAATGATTGTTTTGAGTCCTCCCTGTAAAGCCCCAATGAACCTCTCCAGCTGGTCGCAATAACACTAATAACTAATGATTGTTTTGAGTCCTCCCTGTTAAGTACCAATGGACCCCTCCAGCTGGTCGTAATAACACTAATAACTAATGATTGTTTTGAGTCCTCCCTGTTAAGTCCCAATGAACCCCTCCAGCTGGTCGCAATAACACTAATAACTAATGATTGTTTTGAGTCCTCCCTGTTAAGTCCCAATGAACCCCTCCAGCTGGTCGTAATAATACTAATAACTAATGATTGTTTTGAGTCCTCCCTGTAAAGTACCAATGAACCCCTCCAGCTGGTCGTAATAATACTAATAATTGATGATTGTTTTGAGTCCTCCCTGTTAAGTCCCAATGAACCCCCCCCAGCTGGTCGTAATAACACTAATAACTAATGATTGTTTTGAGTCCTCCCTGTTAAGTACCAATGAACCCCTCCAGCTGGTCGTAATAATACTAATGACTAATGATTGTTTTGAGTCCTCCCTGTAAAGTACCAATGGACCCCTCCAGCTGGTCGTAATAATACTAATAACTAATGATTGTTTTGAGTCCTCCCTGTTAAGTCCCAATGAACCCCCCCCCCCCCAGCTGGTCGTAATAATACTAATAATTAATGATTGTTTTGAGACCTCCCTGTTAAGTCCCAATGAACCCCTCCAGCTGGTCGTAATAACACTAATAACTAATGATTGTTTTGAGTCCTCCCTGTTAAGTCCCAATGGACCCCTCCAGCTGGTCGTAATAATGCTAATAACTAATGATTGTTTTGAGTCCTCCCGGAAAAGTACCAATGGACCCCTCCAGCTGGTCGCAATAACACTAATAACTAATGATTGTTTTGAGTCCTCCCTGTTAAGTACCAATGGAACCCTCCAGCTGGTCGTAATAACACTAATAACTAATGATTGTTTTGAGTCCTCCCTGTACAGTACCAATGGACCCCTCCAGCTGGTCGTAATAACACTAATAACTAATGATTGTTTTGAGTCCTCCCTGTTAAGTACCAATGGACCCCTCCAGCTGGTCGTAATAACACTAATAACTAATGATTGTTTTGAGTCCTCCTTGTACAGTACCAATGGACCCCTCCAGCTGGTCGTAATAAAACTAATAACTAATGATTGTTTTGAGTCCTCCCTGTTAAGTCCCAATGAACCCCTCCAGCTGGTCGTAATAATACTAATAACTAATGAATGTTTTGAGTCCTCCCTGTAAAGTACAAATGGACCCCTCCAGCTGGTCGTAATAACACTAATAACTAATAATTGTTTTGAGTCCTCCCTGTTAAGTCCCAATGAACCCCTCCACCCCTAGCTGGTCGTAATAACCCTAATAACTAATGATTGTTTTGAGTCCTCCCTGTTAAGTACCAATGAACCCCTCCAGCTGGTCGTAATAATACTAATAACTAATGATTGTTTTGAGTCCTCCCTGTTAAGTACCAATAAACCCCTCCAGCTGGTCGTAATAACAGTAATAACTAATGATTGTTTTGAGTCCTCCCTGTAAAGTACTAATGAACCCCTCCAGCTGGTCGCAATAACACTAATAACTAATGATTGTTTTGAGTCCTCCCTGTTAAGTACTAATGAACCCCTCCAGCTGGTCGCAATAACACTAATAACTAATGATTGTTTTGAGTCCTCCCTGTTAAGTCCCAATGAACCCCCCCAGCTGGTCGTAATAACACTAATAACTAATGATTGTTTCGAGTCCTCCCTGTAAAGTACCAATGAACCCCTCCAGCTGGTCGTAATAACACTAATAACTAATGATTGTTTTAAGTCCTCCCTGTTAAGTCCCAATGAACCCCTCCAGCTGGTCGTAATAACACTAATAACTAATGATTGTTTTGAGTCCCCCCTGTTAAGTACCAATTGACCCCTCCAGCTGGTCGTAATAATACTAATAACTAATGATTGTTTTGAGTCCTCCCTGTTAAGTCCCAATGAACCCCTCCAGCTGGTCGCAATAACACTAATAACTAATGATTGTTTTGAGTCCTCCCTGTTAAGTACCAATGAACCCCTCCAGCTGGTCGTAATAATACTAATAACTAATGATTGTTTTGAGTCCTCCCTGTTAGTACCAATGAACCCCTCCAGCTGGTCGTAATAATACTAATAACTAATGATTGTTTTGAGTCCTCCCTGTTAAGTCCCAATGGACCCCTCCAGCTGGTCGTAATAATACTAATAACTAATGATTGTTTTGAGTCCCCCCTGTAAACTCTCAATGGACCCCTCCAGCTGGTCGTAATAACACTAATAACTAATGATTGTTTTGAGTCCTCCCTGATAAGTCCCAATGAACCCCTCCAGCTGGTCGCAATAACACTAATAATTAATGATTGTTTTGAGTCCTCCCTGTTAAATCCCAATGAACCCCTCCCCCCCCCTAGCTGGTCGTAATAACCCTAATAACTAATGATTGTTTTGAGTCCTCCCTGTTAAGTACCAATGAACCCCTCCAGCTGGTCGTAATAACCCTAATAACTAATGATTGTTTTGAGTCCTCCCTGTTAAGTACTAATGAACCCCTCCAGCTGGTCGTAATAATACTAATAACTAATGATTGTTTTGAGTCCTCTCTGTTAAGTACCAATGAACCCCTCCAGCTGGTCGTAATAACACTAATAACTAATGATTGTTTTGAGTCCTCCCTGTAAAGTACTAATGAACCCCTCCAGCTGGTCGCAATAACACTAATAACTAATGATTGTTTTGAGTCCTCCCTGTTAAGTCCCAATGAACTCCTCCAGCTGGTCGTAATAATACTAATAACTACTGATTGTTTTGAGTCCTCCCTGTAAAGTACCAATGAACCCCTCCAGCTGGTCGCAATAACACTAATAACTAATGATTGTTTTGAGTCCTCCCTGTTAAGTACCAATAAACCCCTCCAGCTGGTCGTAATAACACTAATAACTAATGATTGTTTTGAGTCCTCCCTGTTAAGTCCCAATGAACCCCTCCAGCTGGTCGCAATAACACTAATAACTAATGATTGTTTTGAGTCCTCCCTGTTAAGTATCAATGAACCCCTCCAGCTGGTCGTAATAATACTAATAACTAATGATTGTTTTGAGTCCTCCCTGTTAAGTCCCAATGAACCCCTCCAGCTGGTCGTAATAATACTAATAACTAATGAATGTTTTGAGTCCTCCCTGTAAAGTACAAATGGACCCCTCCAGCTGGTCGTAATAACACTAATAACTAATAATTGTTTTGAGTCCTCCCTGTTAAGTCCCAATGAACCCCTCCCCCCCTAGCTGGTCGTAATAACCCTAATAACTAATGATTGTTTTGAGTCCTCCCTGTTAAGTACCAATGAACCCCTCCAGCTGGTCGTAATAATACTAATAACTAATGATTGTTTTGAGTCCTCCCTGTTAAGTACCAATGAACCCCTCCAGCTGGTCGTAATAACAGTAATAACTAATGATTGTTTTGAGTCCTCCCTGTAAAGTACTAATGAACCCCTCCAGCTGGTCGCAATAACACTAATAACTAATGATTGTTTTGAGTCCTCCCTGTTAAGTCCCAATGAACCCCTCCAGCTGGTAGCAATGACACTAATAACTAATGATTGTTTTGAGTCCTCCTACCAATGAACCCCTCCAGCTGGTCGCAATAACACTAATAACTAATGATTGTTTTGAGTCTTCCCTGTAAAGTACTAATGAACCCCTCCAGCTGGTCGCAATAACACTAATAACTAATGATTGTTTTGAGTCCTCCCTGTTAAGTCCCAATGAACCCCTCCAGCTGGTCGTAATAATACTAATAACTACTGATTGTTTTGAGTCCTCCCTGTAAAGTACCAATGAACCCCTCCAGCTGGTCGCAATAACACTAATAACTAATGATTGTTTTGAGTCCTCCCTGTTAAGTACCAATAAACCCCTCCAGCTGGTCGTAATAACACTAATAACTAATGATTGTTTTGAGTCCTCCCTGTTAAGTCCCAATGAACCCCTCCCCCCCCTAGCTGGTCGTAATAACCCTAATAACTAATGATTGTTTTGAGTCCTCCCTGTTAAGTACTAATGAACCCCTCCAGCTGGTCGTAATAATACTAATAACTAATGATTGTTTTGAGTCCTCTCTGTTAAGTACCAATGAACCCCTCCAGCTGGTCGTAATAACACTAATAACTAATGATTGTTTTGAGTCCTCTCTGTAAAGTACTAATGAACCCCTCCAGCTGGTCGCAATAACACTAATAACTAATGATTGTTTTGAGTCCTCCCTGTTAAGTCCCAATGAACTCCTCCAGCTGGTCGTAATAATACTAATAACTACTGATTGTTTTGAGTCCTCCCTGTAAAGTACCAATGAACCCCTCCAGCTGGTCGCAATAACACTAATAACTAATGATTGTTTTGAGTCCTCCCTGTTAAGTACCAATAAACCCCTCCAGCTGGTCGTAATAACACTAATAACTAATGATTGTTTTGAGTCCTCCCTGTTAAGTCCCAATGAACCCCTCCAGCTGGTCGCAATAACACTAATAACTAATGATTGTTTTGAGTCCTCCCTGTTAAGTATCAATGAACCCCTCCAGCTGGTCGTAATAATACTAATAACTAATGATTGTTTTGAGTCCTCCCTGTTAAGTCCCAATGAACCCCTCCAGCTGGTCGTAATAATACTAATAACTAATGAATGTTTTGAGTCCTCCCTGTAAAGTACAAATGGACCCCTCCAGCTGGTCGTAATAACACTAATAACTAATAATTGTTTTGAGTCCTCCCTGTTAAGTCCCAATGAACCCCTCCCCCCCTAGCTGGTCGTAATAACCCTAATAACTAATGATTGTTTTGAGTCCTCCCTGTTAAGTACCAATGAATCCCTCCAGCTGGTCGTAATAATACTAATAACTAATGATTGTTTTGAGTCCTCCCTGTTAAGTACCAATGAACCCCTCCAGCTGGTCGTAATAACAGTAATAACTAATGATTGTTTTGAGTCCTCCCTGTAAAGTACTAATGAACCCCTCCAGCTGGTCGCAATAACACTAATAACTAATGATTGTTTTGAGTCCTCCCTGTTAAGTCCCAATGAACCCCTCCAGCTGGTCGTAATAATACTAATAACTACTGATTGTTTTGAGTCCTCCCTGTAAAGTGCCAATGAACCCCTCCAGCTGGTCGCAATGACACTAATAACTAATGATTGTTTTGAGTCCTCCCTGTTAAGTCCCAATGAACCCCCCCCCCCCAGCTGGTCGTAATAACACTAATAACTAATGATTGTTTCGAGTCCTCCCTGTAAAGTACCAATGAACCCCTCCAGCTGGTCGTAATAACACTAATAACTAATGATTGTTTTGAGTCCTCCCTGTTAAGTCCCAATGAACCCCTCCAGCTGGTCGTAATAACACTAATAACTAATGATTGTTTTGAGTCCCCCCTGTTAAGTACCAATTGACCCCTCCAGCTGGTCGTAATAATACTAATAACTAATGATTGTTTTGAGTCCTCCCTGTTAAGTCCCAATGAACCCCTCCAGCTGGTCGCAATAACACTAATAACTAATGATTGTTTTGAGTCCTCCCTGTTAAGTACCAATGAACCCCTCCAGCTGGTCGTAATAATACTAATAACTAATGATTGTTTTGAGTCCTCCCTGTTAGTACCAATGAACCCCTCCAGCTGGTCGTAATAATACTAATAACTAATGATTGTTTTGAGTCCTCCCTGTTAAGTCCCAATGGACCCCTCCAGCTGGTCGTAATAATACTAATAACTAATGATTGTTTTGAGTCCCCCCTGTAAACTCCCAATGGACCCCTCCAGCTGGTCGTAATAACACTAATAACTAATGATTGTTTTGAGTCCTCCCTGATAAGTCCCAATGAACCCCTCCAGCTGGTCGCAATAACACTAATAATTAATGATTGTTTTGAGTCCTCCCTGTTAAATCCCAATGAACCCCCCCCTAGCTGGTCGTAATAACCCTAATAACTAATGATTGTTTTGAGTCCTCCCTGTTAAGTACCAATGAACCCCTCCAGCTGGTCGTAATAATACTAATAACTAATGATTGTTTTGAGTCCTCCTACCAATGAACCCCTCCAACTGGTCGCAATAACACTAATAACTAATGATTGTTTTGAGTCTTCCCTGTAAAGTACTAATGAACCCCTCCAGCTGGTCGCAATAACACTAATAACTAATGATTGTTTTGAGTCCTCCCTGTTAAGTCCCAATGAACCCCTCCAGCTGGTCGTAATAATACTAATAACTACTGATTGTTTTGAGTCCTCCCTGTAAAGTACCAATGAACCCCTCCAGCTGGTCGCAATAACACTAATAACTAATGATTGTTTTGAGTCCTCCCTGTTAAGTACCAATAAACCCCTCCAGCTGGTCGTAATAACACTAATAACTAATGATTGTTTTGAGTCCTCCCTGTTAAGTCCCAATGAACCCCTCCCCCCCCCCTAGCTGGTCGTAATAACCCTAATAACTAATGATTGTTTTGAGTCGTCCCTGTTAAGTACTAATGAACCCCTCCAGCTGGTCGTAATAATACTAATAACTAATGATTGTTTTGAGTCCTCTCTGTTAAGTACCAATGAACCCCTCCAGCTGGTCGTAATAACACTAATAACTAATGATTGTTTTGAGTCCTCCCTGTAAAGTACTAATGAACCCCTCCAGCTGGTCGCAATAACACTAATAACTAATGATTGTTTTGAGTCCTCCCTGTTAAGTCCAAATGAACTCCTCCAGCTGGTCGTAATAATACTAATAACTACTGATTGTTTTGAGTCCTCCCTGTAAAGTACCAATGAACCCCTCCAGCTGGTCGCAATAACACTAATAACTAATGATTGTTTTGAGTCCTCCCTGTTAAGTACCAATAAACCCCTCCAGCTGGTCGTAATAACACTAATAACTAATGATTGTTTTGAGTCCTCCCTGTTAAGTCCCAATGAACCCCTCCAGCTGGTCGCAATAACACTAATAACTAATGATTGTTTTGAGTCCTCCCTGTAAAGTACCAATGAACCCCTCCAGCTGGTCGCAATAACACTAATAACTAATGATTGTTTTGAGTCCTCCCTGTTAAGTACCAATAAACCCCTCCAGCTGGTCGTAATAACACTAATAACTAATGATTGTTTTGAGTCCTCCCTGTTAAGTCCCAATGAACCCCTCCCCCCCCCCCTAGCTGGTCGTAATAACCCTAATAACTAATGATTGTTTTGAGTCCTCCCTGTTAAGTACTAATGAACCCCTCCAGCTGGTCGTAATAATACTAATAACTAATGATTGTTTTGAGTCCTCTCTGTTAAGTACCAATGAACCCCTCCAGCTGGTCGTAATAACACTAATAACTAATGATTGTTTTGAGTCCTCCCTGTAAAGTACTAATGAACCCCTCCAGCTGGTCGCAATAACACTAATAACTAATGATTGTTTTGAGTCCTCCCTGTTAAGTCCAAATGAACTCCTCCAGCTGGTCGTAATAATACTAATAACTACTGATTGTTTTGAGTCCTCCCTGTAAAGTACCAATGAACCCCTCCAGCTGGTCGCAATAACACTAATAACTAATGATTGTTTTGAGTCCTCCCTGTTAAGTACCAATAAACCCCTCCAGCTGGTCGTAATAACACTAATAACTAATGATTGTTTTGAGTCCTCCCTGTTAAGTCCCAATGAACCCCTCCAGCTGGTCGCAATAACACTAATAACTAATGATTGTTTTGAGTCCTCCCTGTTAAGTATCAATGAACCCCTCCAGCTGGTCGTAATAATACTAATAACTAATGATTGTTTTGAGTCCTCCCTGTTAAGTCCCAATGAACCCCTCCAGCTGGTCGTAATAACACTAATAACTAATGATTGTTTTGAGTCCTCCCTGTTAAGTCCCAATGAATCCCCCCTCCAGCTGGTCGTAATAACACTAATAATTAATGATTGTTTTGAATCCTCCCTGTTAAGTCCCAATGGACCCCTCCAGCTGGTCGTAATAATACTAATACCTAATGATTGTTTTGAGTCCTCCCTGTTAAGTCCCAATGAACCCCCCCCCCCCAGCTGGTCGCAATAATACTAATAACTAATGATTGTTTTGAGTCCTCCCTGTAAAGTACCAATGGACCCCTCCAGCTGGTCGTAATAACACTAATAACTAATGATTGTTTTGAGTCCTCCCTGTTAAGTCCCAATGAACCCCTCCAGCTGGTCGCAATAACACTAATAACTAATGATTGTTTTGAGTCCTCCCTGTTAAGTCCCAATGAACCCCTTCAGCTGGTCGTAATAATACTAATAACTACTGATTGTTTTGAGTCCTCCCTGTAGAGTACCAATGAACTCCTCCAGCTGGTCGCAATAACACTAATAACTAATGATTGTTTTGAGTCCTCCCTGTTAAGTCCCAATGAACCCCTCCCCCCCCCCCCCTAGCTGGTCGTAATAACCCTAATAACTAATGATTGTTTTGAGTCCTCCCTGTTAAGTACCAGTGAACCCCTCGAGCTGGTCGTAATAATACTAATAACTAATGATTGTTTGAGTCCTCCCTGTTAAGTACCAATGAACCCCTCCAGCTGGTCGTAATAACACTAATAACTAATGATTGTTTTGAGTCCTCCCTGTTAAGTCCCAATGAACCCCTCCAGCTGGTCGCAATAACACTAATAACTAATGATTGTTTTGAGTCCTCCCTGTTAAGTACCAATGAACCCCTCCAGCTGGTCGTAATAATACTAATAACTAATGATTGTTTTGAGTCCTCCCTGTTAGTACCAATGAACCCCTCCAGCTGGTCGTAATAATACTAATAACTAATGATTGTTTTGAGTCCTCCCTGTTAAGTCCCAATGGACCCCTCCAGCTGGTCGTAATAATACTAATAACTAATGATTGTTTTGAGTCCCCCCTGTAAACTCCCAATGGACCCCTCCAGCTGGTCGTAATAACACTAATAACTAATGATTGTTTTGAGTCCTCCCTGATAAGTCCCAATGAACCCCTCCAGCTGGTCGCAATAACACTAATAATTAATGATTGTTTTGAGTCCTCCCTGTTAAATCCCAATGAACCCCCCTAGCTGGTCGTAATAACCCTAATAACTAATGATTGTTTTGAGTCCTCCCTGTTAAGTACCAATGAACCCCTCCAGCTGGTCGTAATAATACTAATAACTAATGATTGTTTTGAGTCCTCCTACCAATGAACCCCTCCAACTGGTCGCAATAACACTAATAACTAATGATTGTTTTGAGTCTTCCCTGTAAAGTACTAATGAACCCCTCCAGCTGGTCGCAATAACACTAATAACTAATGATTGTTTTGAGTCCTCCCTGTTAAGTCCCAATGAACCCCTCCAGCTGGTCGTAATAATACTAATAACTACTGATTGTTTTGAGTCCTCCCTGTAAAGTACCAATGAACCCCTCCAGCTGGTCGCAATAACACTAATAACTAATGATTGTTTTGAGTCCTCCCTGTTAAGTACCAATAAACCCCTCCAGCTGGTCGTAATAACACTAATAACTAATGATTGTTTTGAGTCCTCCCTGTTAAGTCCCAATGAACCCCTCCCCCCCCCCTAGCTGGTCGTAATAACCCTAATAACTAATGATTGTTTTGAGTCCTCCCTGTTAAGTACTAATGAACCCCTCCAGCTGGTCGTAATAATACTAATAACTAATGATTGTTTTGAGTCCTCTCTGTTAAGTACCAATGAACCCCTCCAGCTGGTCGTAATAACACTAATAACTAATGATTGTTTTGAGTCCTCCCTGTAAAGTACTAATGAACCCCTCCAGCTGGTCGCAATAACACTAATAACTAATGATTGTTTTGAGTCCTCCCTGTTAAGTCCAAATGAACTCCTCCAGCTGGTCGTAATAATACTAATAACTACTGATTGTTTTGAGTCCTCCCTGTAAAGTACCAATGAACCCCTCCAGCTGGTCGCAATAACACTAATAACTAATGATTGTTTTGAGTCCTCCCTGTTAAGTACCAATAAACCCCTCCAGCTGGTCGTAATAACACTAATAACTAATGATTGTTTTGAGTCCTCCCTGTTAAGTCCCAATGAACCCCTCCAGCTGGTCGCAATAACACTAATAACTAATGATTGTTTTGAGTCCTCCCTGTTAAGTATCAATGAACCCCTCCAGCTGGTCGTAATAATACTAATAACTAATGATTGTTTTGAGTCCTCCCTGTTAAGTCCCAATGAACCCCTCCAGCTGGTCGTAATAACACTAATAACTAATGATTGTTTTGAGTCCTCCCTGTTAAGTCCCAATGAATCCCCCCTCCAGCTGGTCGTAATAACACTAATAATTAATGATTGTTTTGAATCCTCCCTGTTAAGTCCCAATGGACCCCTCCAGCTGGTCGTAATAATACTAATAACTAATGATTGTTTTGAGTCCTCCCTGTTAAGTCCCAATGAACCCCCCCCCCCCAGCTGGTCGCAATAATACTAATAACTAATGATTGTTTTGAGTCCTCCCTGTAAAGTACCAATGGACCCCTCCAGCTGGTCGTAATAACACTAATAACTAATGATTGTTTTGAGTCCTCCCTGTTAAGTCCCAATGAACCCCTCCAGCTGGTCGCAATAACACTAATAACTAATGATTGTTTTGAGTCCTCCCTGTTAAGTCCCAATGAACCCCTTCAGCTGGTCGTAATAATACTAATAACTACTGATTGTTTTGAGTCCTCCCTGTAGAGTACCAATGAACTCCTCCAGCTGGTCGCAATAACACTAATAACTAATGATTGTTTTGAGTCCTCCCTGTTAAGTCCCAATGAACCCCTCCCCCCCCCTAGCTGGTCGTAATAACCCTAATAACTAATGATTGTTTTGAGTCCTCCCTGTTAAGTACCAGTGAACCCCTCGAGCTGGTCGTAATAATACTAATAACTAATGATTGTTTGAGTCCTCCCTGTTAAGTACCAATGAACCCCTCCAGCTGGTCGTAATAACACTAATAACTAATGATTGTTTTGAGTCCTCCCTGTAAAGTACTAATGAACCCCTCCAGCTGGTCGCAATAACACTAATAACTAATGATTGTTTTGAGTCCTCCCTGTTAAGTCCCAATGAACCCCTCCAGCTGGTCGTAATAATACTAATAACTACTGATTGTTTTGAGTCCTCCCTGTAAAGTACCAATGAACCCCTCCAGCTGGTCGCAATAACACTAATAACTAATGATTGTTTTGAGTCCTTCCTGTTAAGTACCAATAAACCCCTCCAGCTGGTCGTAATAACACTAATAACTAATGATTGTTTTGAGTCCTCCCTGTTAAGTCCCAATGAACCCCTCCAGCTGGTCGCAATAACACTAATAACTAATGATTGTTTTGAGTCCTCCCTGTTAAGTACCAATGAACCCCTCCAGCTGGTCGCAATAACACTAATAACTAATGATTGTTTTGAATCCTCCCTGTAAAGTACCAATGGACCCCTCCAGCTGGTCGTAATAACACTAATAACTAATGATTGTTTTGAGTCCTCCCTGTTAAGTCCCAATGAACCCCTCAAGCTGGTCGCAATAACACTAATAACTAATGATTGTTTTGAGTCCTCCCTGTTAAGTACCAATGAACCCCTCCAGCTGTTCGTAATAACACTAATAACTAATGATTGTTTTGAGTCCTCCCTGTTAAGTCCCAATGAACCCCTCCAGCTGGTCGTAATAACACTAATAACTAATGATTGTTTTGAGTCCTCCCTGTAAAGTACCAATGGACCCCTCCAGCTGGTCGTAATAACACTAATAACTAATGATTGTTTTGAGTCCTCCCTGTTAAGTCCCAATGAACCCCTCCAGCTGGTCGCAATAACACTAATAACTAATGATTGTTTTGAGTCCTCCCTGTTAAGTCCCAATGAACCCCTTCAGCTGGTCGTAATAATACTAATAACTACTGATTGTTTTGAGTCCTCCCTGTAGAGTACCAATGAACTCCTCCAGCTGGTCGCAATAACACTAATAACTAATGATTGTTTTGAGTCCTCCCTGTTAAGTCCCAATGAACCCCTCCCCCCTAGCTGGTCGTAATAACCCTAATAACTAATGATTGTTTTGAGTCCTCCCTGTTAAGTACCAGTGAACCCCTCGAGCTGGTCGTAATAATACTAATAACTAATGATTGTTTGAGTCCTCCCTGTTAAGTACCAATGAACCCCTCCAGCTGGTCGTAATAACACTAATAACTAATGATTGTTTTGAGTCCTCCCTGTAAAGTACTAATGAACCCCTCCAGCTGGTCGCAATAACACTAATAACTAATGATTGTTTTGAGTCCTCCCTGTTAAGTCCCAATGAACCCCTCCAGCTGGTCGTAATAATACTAATAACTACTGATTGTTTTGAGTCCTCCCTGTAAAGTACCAATGAACCCCTCCAGCTGGTCGCAATAACACTAATAACTAATGATTGTTTTGAGTCCTCCCTGTTAAGTACCAATAAACCCCTCCAGCTGGTCGTAATAACACTAATAACTAATGATTGTTTTGAGTCCTCCCTGTTAAGTCCCAATGAACCCCTCTAGCTGGTCGCAATAACACTAATAACTAATGATTGTTTTGAGTCCTCCCTGTTAAGTACCAATAAACCCCTCCAGCTGGTCGTAATAACACTAATAACTAATGATTGTTTTGAGTCCTCCCTGTTAAGTCCCAATGAACCCCTCCAGCTGGTCGCAATAACACTAATAACTACTGATTGTTTTGAGTCCTCCCTGTTAAGTACCAATGAACCCCTCCAGCTGGTCGTAATAATACTAATAACTAATGATTGTTTTGAGTCCTCCCTGTTAAGTCCCAATGAACCCCTCCAGCTGGTCGTAATAACACTAATAACTAATGATTGTTTTGAGTCCTCCTTGTTAAGTCCCAATGAATCCCCCCTCCAGCTGGTCGTAATAACACTAATAATTAATGATTGTTTTGAATCCTCCCTGTTAAGTCCCAATGGACCCCTCCAGCTGGTCGTAATAATACTAATAACTAATGATTGTTTTGAGTCCTCCCTGTTAAGTCCCAATGAACCCCTTCAGCTGGTCGTAATAACACTAATAACTAATGATTGTTTTGAGTCCTCACTGTAAAGTACCAATGGACCCCTCCAGCTGGTCGTAATAACACTAATAACTAATGATTGTTTTGAGTCCTCCCTGTAAAGTACCAATGGACCCCTCCAGCTGGTCGTAATAACACTAATAACTAATGATTGTTTTGAGTCATCCCTGTTAAGTCCCAATGAACCCCTCCAGCTGGTCGCAATAACACTAATAACTAATGATTGTTTTGAGTCCTCCCTGTTAAGTCCCAATGAACCCCTCCAGCTGGTCGCAATAACACTAATAACTAATGATTGTTTTGAGTCCTCCCTGTAAAGTACCAATGAACCCCTCCAGCTGGTCGTAATAATACTAATAACTAATGATTGTTTTGAGTCCTCCCTGTTAAGTCCCAATGAACCCCTCCAGCTGGTCGCAATAACACTAATAACTAATGATTGTTTCGAGTCCTCCCTGATAAGTCCCAATGAACCCCTCCAGCTGGTCGCAATAACACTAATAACTAATGATTGTTTTGAGTCCTCCCTGTTAAGTCCCAATGAACCCCTCCCCCCCCTAGCTGGTCGTAATAACCCTAATAATTAATGATTGTTTTGAATCCTCCCTGTTAAGTCCCAATGAACCCCTCCAGCTGGTCGTAATAATACTAATAACTAATGATTGTTTTGAGTCCTCCCTGTTAAGTCCCAATGAACCCCTCCAGCTGGTCGCAATAACACTAATAACTAATGATTGTTTTGAGTCCTCCCTGTAAAGTACCAATGGACCCCTCCAGCTGGTCGTAATAACACTAATAGCTAATGATTGTTTTGAGTCCTCCCTGTTAAGTCCCAATGAACCCCTCCAGCTGGTCGCAATAACACTAATAACTAATGATTGTTTTGAGTCCTCCCTGTTAAGTACCAATGAACCCCTCCAGCTGGTCGTAATAACAGTAATAACTAATGATTGTTTTGAGTCCTCCCTGTTAAGTCCCAATGAACCCCTCCAGCTGGTCGCAATAACACTAATAACTAATGATTGTTTTGAGTCCTCCCTGTTAAGTCCCAATGAACCCCTCCAGCTGGTCGCAATAACACTAATAACTAATGATTGTTTTGAGTCCTCCCTGTTAAGTCCCAATGAACCCCTTCAGCTGGTCGTAATAACACTAATAACTAATGATTGTTTTGAGTCCTCCCTGTAAAGTACCAATGGACCCCTCCAGCTGGTCGTAATAACACTAATAACTAATGATTGTTTTGAGTCCTCCCTGTTAAGTCCCAATGAACCCCTCCAGCTGGTCGCAATAACACTAATAACTAATGATTGTTTTGAGTCCTCCCTGTAAAGTACCAATGAACCCCTCCAGCTGGTCGTAATAATACTAATAACTAATGATTGTTTTGAGTCCTCCCTGTTAAGTCCCAATGAACCCCTCCAGCTGGTCGCAATAACACTAATAACTAATGATTGTTTTGAGTCCTCCCTGATAAGTCCCAATAAACCCCTCCAGCTGGTCGCAATAACACTAATAACTAATGATTGTTTTGAGTCCTCCCTGTTAAGTCCCAATGAACCCCCCCCCCCTAGCTGGTCGTAATAACCCTAATAACTAATGATTGTTTTGAGTCCTCCCTGTTAAGTACCAATGAACCCCTCCAGCTGGTCGTAATAATACTAATAACTAATGATTGTTTTGAGTCCTCCCTGTTAAGTACCAATGAACCCCTCCAGCTGGTCGTAATAACACTAATAACTAATGATTGTTTTGAGTCCTCCCTGTAAAGTACTAATGAACCCCTCCAGCTGGTCGCAATAACACTAATAACTAATGATTGTTTTGAGTCTTCCCTGTTAAGTCCCAATGAACCCCTCCAGCTGGTCGTAATAATACTAATAACTACTGATTGTTTTGAGTCCTCCCTGTAAAGTACCAATGAACCCCTCCAGCTGGTCGCAATAACACCAATAACTAATGATTGTTTTGAGTCCTCCCTGTTAAGTCCCAATGAACCCCTCCCCCCCCTAGCTGGTCGTAATAACCCTAATAACTAATGATTGTTTTGAGTCCTCCCTGTTAAGTACCAATGAACCCCTCCAGCTGGTCGTAATAATACTAATAAATAATGATTGTTTTGAGTCCTCCCTGTTAAGTACCAATGAACCCCTCCAGCTGGTCGTAATAACACTAATAACTAATGATTGTTTTGAGTCCTCCCTGTTAAGTACTAATGAAGCCCTCCAGCTGGTCGCAATAACACTAATAACTAATGATTGTTTTGAGTCCTCCCTGTTAAGTCCCAATGAACCCCTCCAGCTGGTCGTAATAATACTAATAACTACTGATTGTTTTGAGTCCTCCCTGTAAAGTACCAATGAACCCCTCCAGCTGGTCGCAATAACACTAATAACTAATGATTGTTTTGAGTCCTCCCTGTTAAGTACCAATAAACCCCTCCAGCTGGTCGTAATAACACTAATAACTAATGATTGTTTTGAGTCCTCCCTGTTAAGTACCAATAAACCCCTCCAGCTGGTCGTAATAACACTAATAACTAATGATTGTT
The DNA here is from genome assembly GCF_964340395.1 of Glandiceps talaboti. Taxonomy (NCBI): domain Eukaryota; kingdom Metazoa; phylum Hemichordata; class Enteropneusta; family Spengelidae; genus Glandiceps; species Glandiceps talaboti. Next base: position 26,130,449 of record NC_135555.1, on the reverse strand, counting down.
TTGAGTCCTCCCTGTTAAGTCCCAATGAACCCCTCCAGCTGGTCGCAATAACACTAATAACTAATGATTGTTTTGAGTCCTCCCTGTTAAGTACCAATGAACCCCTCCAGCTGGTCGTAATAACACTAATAATTAATGATTGTTTTGAGTCCTCCCTGTTAAGTCCCTATGAACCCCTCCAGCTGGTCGCAATAACACTAATAACTAATGATTGTTTTGAGTCCTCCCTGTAAAGTACCAATGGACCCCTCCAGCTGGTCGTAATAACACTAATAGCTAATGATTGTTTTGAGTCCTCCCTGTTAAGTCCCAATGAACCCCTCCAGCTGGTCGCAATAACACTAATAACTAATGATTGTTTTGAGTCCTCCCTGTTAAGTACCAATGAACCCCTCCAGCTGGTCGTAATAACACTAATAACTAATGATTGTTTTGAGTCCTCCCTGTTAAGTCCCAATGAACCCCTCCAGCTGGTCGCAATAACACTAATAACTAATGATTGTTTTGAGTCCTCACTGTAAAGTACCAATGGACCCCTCCAGCTGGTCGTAATAACACTAATAACTAATGATTGTTTTGAGTCCTCCCTGTAAAGTACCAATGGACCCCTCCAGCTGGTCGTAATAACACTAATAACTAATGTTTGTTTTGAGTCCTCCCTGTTAAGTCCCAATGAACCCCTCCAGCTGGTCGCAATAACACTAATAACTAATGATTGTTTTGAGTCCTCCCTGTAAAGTACCAATGAACCCCTCCAGCTGGTCGTAATAATACTAAATACTAATGATTGTTTTGAGTCCTCCGTGTTAAGTCCCAATGAACCCCTCCAGCTGGTCGTAATAACACTAATAACTAATGATTGTTTTGAGTCCTCCCTGTTAAGTCCCAATGAACCCCTTCAGCTGGTCGTAATAATACTAATAACTAATGATTGTTTTGAGTCCTCACTGTAAAGTACCAATGGACCCCTCCAGCTGGTCGTAATAACACTAATAACTAATGATTGTTTTGAATCCTCCCTGTAAAGTACCAATGGACCCCTCCAGCTGGTCGTAATAATACTAATAACTAATGATTGTTTTGAGTCCTCCCTGTTAAGTCCCAATGAACCCCCCCAGCTGGTCGTAATAATACTAATAACTAATGATTGTTTTGAGTCCTCCCTGTAAAGTACCAATGGACCCCTCCAGCTGGTCGCAATAACACTAATAACTAATGATTGTTTTGAGTCCTCCCTGTTAAGTACCAATGAACCCCTCCAGCTGGTCGTAATAATACTAATAACTAATGATTGTTTTGAGTCCTCCCTGTTAAGTACCAATGAACCCCTCCAGCTGGTCGCAATAACACTAATAACTAATGATTGTTTTGAGTCCTCACTGTAAAGTACCAATGGACCCCTCCAGCTGGTCGTAATAACACTAATAACTAATGATTGTTTTGAGTCCTCCCTGTAAAGTACCAATGGACCCCTCCAGCTGGTCGTAATAACACTAATAACTAATGATTGTTTTGAGTCCTCCCTGTTAAGTCCCAATGAACCCCTCCAGCTGGTCGCAATAACACTAATAACTAATGATTGTTTTGAGTCCTCCCTGTAAAGTACCAAATGAACCCCTCCAGCTGGTCGTAATAACACTAATAACTAATGATTGTTTTGAGTCCTCCCTGTTAAGTCCCAATGAACCCCTCCAGCTGGTCGCAATAACACTAATAACTAATGATTGTTTTGAGTCCTCACTGTAAAGTACCAATGGACCCCTCCAGCTGGTCGTAATAACACTAATAACTAATGATTGTTTTGAGTCCTCCCTGTAAAGTACCAATGGACCCCTCCAGCTGGTCGTAATAACACTAATAACTAATGTTTGTTTTGAGTCCTCCCTGTTAAGTCCCAATGAACCCCTCCAGCTGGTCGCAATAACACTAATAACTAATGATTGTTTTGAGTCCTCCCTGTAAAGTACCAATGAACCCCTCCAGCTGGTCGTAATAATACTAAATACTAATGATTGTTTTGAGTCCTCCGTGTTAAGTCCCAATGAACCCCTCCAGCTGGTCGTAATAACACTAATAACTAATGATTGTTTTGAGTCCTCCCTGTTAAGTCCCAATGAACCCCTTCAGCTGGTCGTAATAATACTAATAACTAATGATTGTTTTGAGTCCTCACTGTAAAGTACCAATGGACCCCTCCAGCTGGTCGTAATAACACTAATAACTAATGATTGTTTTGAATCCTCCCTGTAAAGTACCAATGGACCCCTCCAGCTGGTCGTAATAATACTAATAACTAATGATTGTTTTGAGTCCTCCCTGTTAAGTCCCAATGAACCCCCCCCAGCTGGTCGTAATAATACTAATAACTAATGATTGTTTTGAGTCCTCCCTGTAAAGTACCAATGGACCCCTCCAGCTGGTCGCAATAACACTAATAACTAATGATTGTTTTGAGTCCTCCCTGTTAAGTACCAATGAACCCCTCCAGCTGGTCGTAATAATACTAATAACTAATGATTGTTTTGAGTCCTCCCTGTTAAGTACCAATGAACCCCTCCAGCTGGTCGCAATAACACTAATAACTAATGATTGTTTTGAGTCCTCACTGTAAAGTACCAATGGACCCCTCCAGCTGGTCGTAATAACACTAATAACTAATGATTGTTTTGAGTCCTCCCTGTAAAGTACCAATGGACCCCTCCAGCTGGTCGTAATAACACTAATAACTAATGATTGTTTTGAGTCCTCCCTGTTAAGTCCCAATGAACCCCTCCAGCTGGTCGCAATAACACTAATAACTAATGATTGTTTTGAGTCCTCCCTGTAAAGTACCAAATGAACCCCTCCAGCTGGTCGTAATAATACTAATAACTAATGATTGTTTTGAGTCCTCCGTGTTAAGTCCCAATGAACCCCTCCAGCTGGTCGTAATAACACTAATAACTAATGATTGTTTTGAGTCCTCCCTGTTAAGTCCCAATGAACCCCTTCAGCTGGTCGTAATAATACTAATAACTAATGATTGTTTTGAGTCCTCACTGTAAAGTACCAATGGACCCCTCCAGCTGGTCGTAATAACACTAATAACTAATGATTGTTTTGAGTCCTCCCTGTAAAGTACCAATGGACCCCTCCAGCTGGTCGTAATAACACTAATAACTAATGATTGTTTTGAGTCCTCCCTGTTAAGTCCCAATGAACCCCTCCAGCTGGTCGCAATAACACTAATAACTAATGATTGTTTTGAGTCCTCCCTGTAAAGTACCAATGAACCCCTCCAGCTGGTCGTAATAATACTAATAACTAATGATTGTTTTGAGTCCTCCCTGTTAAGTCCCAATGAACCCCCCCCCCCCCAGCTGGTCGTAATAATACTAATAACTAATGATTGTTTTGAGTCCTCCCTGTAAAGTACCAATGGACCCCTCCAGCTGGTCGCAATAGCACTAATAACTGATGATTGTATGAATATTACACTCAGCTATGTTACTGTTTTCTATTGATGCCATTGGTGAGTGTATCTAGTTTTTTTTATCCACCCACATACATTGATTCACGTAGTTGACTGTAGGTTTTACCTTGTATGTAGAGTTTTTCAGTTGCTATGATCTAGAAGTGTTTGATAGAGTGTGATGGTCCATTGAAGTAAATTGGTACTGGTTCATATTTATTGTTTTTCCTGATTTGTGATAGGTGATTCTGCATTCTTGTGTATAGTGTATCTCCGGTTTCTCCTACATAGACAATTTTTTCGCAATGTGAGCAATGTATTGCATACACTAAGTTTGCTGATTTGCAGTTGATATCAGTGTGTGAAATGACTACTGGTCATGAGGACCGACATGTAGCAAATTTCAGAACAGAACAGTCAGAACCAAATCAAGTTTTGTGCCCACTTCAATAAGACTTTTAAACCAAACTAAATGATTGTATTTAAAAAGATATCTGCTCTGCACTGCTTTGTTTTTATCATTTTATCTGACCTACAGAGGTCAAAGATAATTCATTTTTCATTCATAATTCATTTTAAAGATATTAACAGTGTGTACATTTTATTTTGTATTTATTGTATCTTTATTTTAATGTGTTTAATGTATGGATCCATGTCACCGTAATTTCTCTACGTGAGATAATAAAGTTTTCTTGTATCTTGTATGCTGCTAAAACTGCTGGTCCATAATCAATGCAGTTCACGTTCACGACCTGTATCTACATCACCCCCCCCCCCACTTACAGATCAAATGATTTTGAACTTTAATATGACACTACATATCTTTTTGATATCTAAAGTAAAAGATAGTACAACGAATTGTTTACTATCCACTTTTATTTCATCAATCTGTTCTTACAATTGAAAATTTCCACTCACAGAGTCAAAAAATAACTTGGAAGCAAATTATGGATTCGCAACCAAGTAATTTTTGACTCTGTGAGTAGAGACTTTCATTTGTAACTATGAACCCAGAGACTATGAATATTCATTCTTGCATAATCTGTTCCTATAGACTATAGTGGTCTGAGACTGAATGTATTCATTCCGTAGAAATACAGATCCATAGATTGTAGATAGTATGGGTGAATGAATAATTAAATCTACATTATCTGCAATCTCTAAGAGATCACAGTCCTCTCCTTCCTCACTGTACGATTCACTAAATTCTGAATCACATAATCAAAAGTCAGATTCATCGTCTGTGTCAACAGCTGATGGAGCGTTCCCACTCTTAGCGACCGTAGACCCACAAATTCATCATAGCAGAAACTTTTGTCGGATAACTATCCCTCTTGAAAACTATGTATTTGCTTTATTTCAATTTCCATCCACACAATGACACGGAGCGGTTTCGTCTTCTTTTCGTGTTTACAAAAATGTACTGAAGCCCCCCCCCCTTGATGAAGCCCTACCCATATACCCTACAGTGGTGTATTGAGTATCGTCTCTAACTGTTTGTGTAAAAAATCTGAACATGATGAAGAGAACTATGGCTAAAAATGTCTTACAGTGCCAGGTTTTTTGACGTGGGAGCGTGATGTGTTGACTGTCGGAAGCTCATTGCCGCCTTCTAAATATCACCACATACTTACAAAATACAACGTGGAACTGTCTCAAACACGTTAAAAGTTTCATACACTTCGAACTGTAAACTTTACAAAAGTGATTATTATATGGCGGAAAAAAGACGCATACGCTGAATGCGTAAAATAAGTCTGAATGTCTACGACGTTCGATTAGTCAAGACACAAACAATTAGAGAAATTTAACCAATCATGTGTTTGCTAACATAATTTCATAAAGTAAATGCTGTATGCTCCGTCATATGTAGATATGATATCAACATTGACAACAACACATGTAGCGAGCTTGCTCTGTGTCGCTTGACTTGAACGAGATGTCGAGAGTAAAATAGGTAACACAAGATCAGAAACTGTCGGTCCGAACAGAAATCTGTTGGTCTCGGACCGAAGGACTGGCGGCGTTAATTCCGCACGCTGGTTGATATATTGTATTATTTTATAATGCTGTGCATTTGGCCCTTGAAATGTGTCTGTCTTCTCCATGTTGGGTAGATGGAGCACCGTTTGCTCTCACATGGTCTTGATCCTGTTTGTTCTTTGATGAATGTTCTGTGATGTTTGCTACGTACGAGTTGTGAGCCAATATCTCTTCCTTTTCTCCAGGCTAAGGGAGCGATCAGTTTTTACGGCCGGGGGTGGGCCGGTAAATCAGAGGGGGGGCACCTTGATTTGGGACTCAAAGAAGGGGGGGGGTCATCATTTTTACGAGGCGAATAAAGAGGGGGGGGGTCACCTTGTTTTCAACTAAGCAAAACCATGAGCCATGCTCCTGTACTTCAATGTCCATACATTTAATATCATAACTAGGCCAAAGCCCCTAAGCTCACACAGCTGGGTAGATTCATTTGTGACCAGCTGCCTCACAGTGATATCATAGATAGCACCCTTGGCGTGGAGATTGCACATCGTACATATATGTAGAACTTGCATGCGTAGTCATTGTACCGCAATGCATCCTTGGGTAAAACCACCAAAAAAACATCGCTTAGTGTATAGGACATGCATGCGTACTAGTCATTGAGCCACTATGCTGCCGCTTGTGGGTGCTGTGCAAGCTATTAAACAAAAAATGTAAGTGCATAAAATAAACCATAAACAAATAGCTATAAATATACATTCAAATATAACATGAACTCTTTCTCTTGATACATCCAATACATACGGTATGGCATCATAACACTGTACCATGGCCACCTTTAAGCAACAGTTATTTGTTAGAAAATTGACTTCTCGCTATTGCATGCCATGAGTTGCATTGTGTCATCTTGTGGTACAAAAACTTGCATGTGTAGCTGTACATGTAACACATAAGAAATGAAATACCTTAAGATTTACTGGCTCTAAAATCTGTTCCTCCATTGACCTGAACATGTGGAATTGTGTACAAACATAACCAATTTAGGACACTTTGAAATAATATGTGGCAAACACTGTGACTGAAAGTGCCTGACCCAGCCTGTGTCTAGATATTGGATATTCAATGTCCATGTGTATAGTTAGTCTAGTTCCTATACATTTTTGTACATATAATGTATGATAACTATGATCATCTCCATGAGAAGTTTCAAATTGATTTATGGTTGAGATCAATAGTTCAATTTCGGGTAAAAAACTAAATTCTTTTAGTGAGGGATGGGGTTAGAGGAGGTCCTTTATAATGAAATCTGTACCCCAACACAAACATTTCTAAAAATGTCAAATTGAAAAATGGGAAAAAAATGTGTTATGCATGGCCCTAAAATACATTATTGTGCCAATGAAAAAGCTATTTTTTCCTCACTACATACTGGTTTTGTATTCATAGCACTACATGATACTACATACTCATTTGAAATTGATTGTGCTGTCTGCAACAATTTTACCAATTTAGTTAGAAGGGGTGAGGAAGGGTTCTGAGGCCTTACTAAAAGAATTAGTTTTTTTACCTACTGATCTCACCCCAAATAAGTTGATTTATCATACATGTACAAACTATTGTACTGTTACTTGGCATAGCTATAGTACGAACTACATGTCTTATAAAAATAACTTTTCTGTGTTTGTGTTTCACTTCTTCTCTGATACGTACCTGTGACCATCACCAAGTTTAATACATGTTACTAGGCTACATGTGAAACCCCCTTTTCTCTTGCTATTGTTTTACACCATAAACTACCAAGAAAGAAATATATTCCAAGGTGAATACAATCGGATTCTCAGGGAATATATATTATGTGAATGACTGATAAACAAAGTTATAAACACAGACTTGTTTGATGATGATCTAGTAAAGGGCTATTTACTATAGCCAGAACTTCTATAGTACTGACACGGTGCAAAGTTATGAGAAAAATTAGATTTTACATCTCCTCTGGAATATCTAGTATCCACATTGAGTGACTGTATACTGAGAGTAAAATTTTGTCAGCAGATCATAATGTTACATTTCCTTGGTATTAGAGTGTATTTATTTCCAAGGCTATCATGTTGCCAACAATATACTGGAAAACATAGCCAGTAGTAAGTGAATTGAATTAGTAATCTAGTTTAGAAACTGCTGTAGTACAGAAAACATTTTTATGACATTTTTTAATTTCTGTTTGAAACAATGACATATATCACATTTCATTATTCAAAACCTTTAGGAGTGCAAACGTGTTCAAGTATGGAAAGCCACAGCTGTGTTAAGTCTAAAGAAAACAATATATTGACTATATGATGTGAACATATCTTTATATGATGTAAACAATTCATTATATGATGCGAGTACATCATTATGTGTGACAGTTATTGACATGGGTTTACAAGTATATTAACTCCATTTATAATACTTTACTTGATAATTAGTTGAATTAATAAATATTAATAGTTCACTCAATCTAAGAGATATCCTAGAACTTTTGGTTACTAAACCATGAATATTGTGTACGTCCGTGAACAGACAATCATACTTTTCATAGGGTTCCTATCTAAAGAGCTTTATACATGTGAAGCAATGGATTTGGGATAGCAATTTACCAGACACACTTAAAATTACTGAAAATGTAACATGTAAAATTAACTGTGCAGTGTGCGGTATTATGCTTTGAGAATAGAGTGTCTTTTGCAAGAACAAAAAGAGTGTTTCTTGTCAACAGATGGGGGGTCATTGTGTTTTTTTATTTGTCAGGGGGGGGGGGGGTGGATTGTTTTGTGAATGAATTGCAGGGGGGGGTGTCACTATTTTTAAGTACAACATGAACAGAAAGTCACCGGCCCACCCCGGCCGTAAAAATTGATCACTCCCTAACATAGGTGGATTTCTGAATACTTTTTCGCATCTCGATCTGTGATTTATGTAGAGTGAGGATGTTGATTATGAGTATCTTTGGTATATCCGGAAGTGAGCTGCTATATGTGATTGGGAAGATAACACGGTCTTTGTTTCTGTTTGGTTTGCTGTCGTCTGTGGGATGTATTAGATTTCGTCGGTCAAGTTTGTCCACTTTCTTTATCTGTGCGTTGATGTGGGTTTCTTTGTATCCTCGTTCTTTGAGTCTTCTCGTTATGTTTTCTGTCTGTCTGTTGTAATACTGTGGTTTTGAGCATATGGTTTTCGGGATTACAGCTAAAGTGTATGGTAGTGCTTTCTTCACATTGATCGGATGATCAGATTTGGCATGGAGGTATTGAAATATGTCTGTTCGTTTGATGTATACGTCCGTGGCTATGTGTCCGTCTATCATGTGTATTGTGACATTGAGGAACTCTATGCTGTTCTTTGAGTGGCACATTTCAACTTTGATACGTGGATTAATGGTATTAATTAGCTAGCTTGTGGCATTGTAAAAGTGCTTCTTCTCCATGTGTCCAGAGTCCCCCAAATGTCGTCGATATATCTCCATTGTACCAGTAGCTTGTGGTGACTTTTCCGCCACACTTATGTATATATATATATATATGTTCGACCGTATGTCGTCTTGGTGATCGTTTCATGGTACATCTCTGTAATTACCATACAAAACCTCAGAACTATCATGTATCTGTGCACTTCATCACTAATGTTTCTGGTGATGAGAATCGATTGGGGTTGAAGGAGGAGGAGGAAATTATTTTCCGGCTGGGAAGTTTGGAACCCTATTGAATGAACTCTTTACATCATTCCCTACCATCTAACTACGTCCATTCTATCTATCAGGTTTTAGGTTCTTTGTGCTCGTTTTTTCTATGCGTACTTTAACGTTTATTAGAACGTGTGGTGTATCGTTCTTTTCCAGTTACTACACAGATATGTTAGGCTTTGCATCTATTTATATTTGGTTTTATCCATGTTGTTCTGCATGGACCACCTTATCCCTAAGATTGGTATCACGACGCCAAGCTGTTAAAGGTGCTGCAGGAAATTGGTTATCCTATTAGAACGTAAGATATTAAAATGCTTGTATATTATGTTCTTAACTCTGGTGGATAAAGGATGGTGTGGTAGAGCCAATATGGGATAATCGTTTAACTTATTACTCTTCTGATCATGTGAATTAATACAAGCTTCCCTTGACTAAGATGATGACACCTTCTCAAAAGCCGCATTGGTAACTGAAACTAGATAACCACGTTGAGAGAAGTATGTGCAAAATTCAGCAGACCTTTCCCTGAAATCCAAATCACTACTACAGATGCGACGTAAACGAAGTAACTGTGAATAGGAAATGGAATCATTACACTTATTAGGATGTAATGAACCATACTGCAAATATGAATGTGAATCGGTAAGTTTAGTATAAATAGATGTAGCTATATCATCATCATCAATCCTAAGGGAAATGTCAAGGAAACTGATAGTTCAGAAATATCATAAGTATATACTGAATAGCGTTGTTAACGTTTCGTATACGTATTAAATCAATAAATTGCATCAGTTCCACCATACATCCATGCACTTGGAAAGGCAATTGTTATTGTTCGATTGGGAGAGGGGCTATAGTAGTGAAAGTTGTCACACTCAGACATTGACTCAGTTGCAATCTCTATGTTATATTTCATTTTTTCTCGCGATTTAACGCTTTGCATGGTTTAATATATTGTAAAGTGATGTACGTGAACAAATCAAAATGATGGTGGCATGACTAGAGATGATGACAGAATCAACGTTAATATAGTAGTAGTCAAAACAAGTATACCACATTGTACAGTAAGATGATGGAATATTTATTTAGTTGAGTTTGGTTTAGTCTTTACATTTCTTCAAAGCATATCAAAGGATGACATGGAATATAATGTCAGGTATTTAAAGTAATATTGACTTATTCACTTTGATAACTTAGATTATAACAAAAATACAGTACGTTTATATCAGGTCTTACGGTGTATACTTCAACACATTAATCAAATTTATTGGATGCATAAGGATTACATCTATTCGTTTCATACATTGCATTTACTAACATTTCAGTTTTCATTCACAGATTTTAGTTGAACGTTAACTCCCATTGACATATTCATTTCATTTCAGGTTATATAAGTCATTCTTATCACTATTGTTGTTGTAAAGTTGTCATCTTTATTCAAGCAGACAATTTTATATTTATTTAAGACTAACCGGCTCTAAAGCGAAGTAAGAGTGTCTATTTGAGATAAAACCAAAGAAAACAAAACCAACATATATACTCATTCTATTTGGAAACACATGTCCAGTTACAGAGGGTGAAAGTATGTTCAAAGATTGAGTGAGTCGTAACAATTTGGTTGACTATCAACTTAATCTTCAGAAATTAGGAAACCGTGGAAGGAGGTTTCTCTTCCATGAGTGGCAGATACCACACCACCTGCATCGCAGTGTACCCAGGCTAGTTCTCCTTTTTCCATGTGAAAAATAAGACTGTTGGATGCTGAATCCATCCCGTCACGGTCACCACTCTCAGCAGCGCTCACCCTCAATGCCAGGTTTACCGCAATACGAAGTGTTGGACTGTCTTCCAAATGGTTGGCCTTGTGTACATTGACGTTAAAGAAATAGTGACCACTAACGGGAGCAGTGAAGACACCAGTCGCAAGGTCAAAACAATCATCAGTATTGGTTAATGCAACTTCAAATTGCAGTCGATCGGCTTCCTCCAGAGGTCCGAACGAAGTTTCCCTAGCTACCGAGAAACCCACCATTTTCGCCTGTGCACTGTCCCCAAAACAGGCGAAGGCGAGGCAAGCTATGGTGATATACTGATACATCATTGTTGTTTATCTAGTGAAAAAGAAAATAATAAGAAACACGAATATTTAAAAAATATTGATATGAAATGAAAAGGGACTAGTCTCCATGATAGCGGCATTTCATCGATTGAATGATAATTTAACATTCAATGTAATAAAACAACGCAGTATAATGTGTACTGTTAAAATTATCAGTATAATGTAAGAGATGTATTAACACTCAGTGAAATGTGAAACATGGCAGTATAATGTAAGAGATGTATAACACTCAGTGAAATGTGAAACATAGCAGTATAATGTAAGAGATCTAGATGTATAACACTCAATGCAATATGAAACATAGCAGTATAATGTAAGAGATTTATAACACTCAATGCAATGTGAAACATAGCAGTATAATGTAAGAGATGTATAACACTCAATGCAATATGAAACATAGCAGTATAATGTAAGAGATGCATAACACTCAATGCAATATGAAACATAGCAGTATAATGTAAGAGATGTATAATACTCAATGCAATATGAAACATAGCAGTATAATGTAAGAGATGTATAACACTCAATGCAATATGAAACATAGCAGTATAATGTAAGAGATGTATAACACTCAATGCAATATGAAACATAGCAGTATAATGTAAGAGATGTATAACACTCAATGCAATATGAAACATAGCAGTATAATGTAAGAGATGTATAACACTCAATGTAATATGAAACATATCAGTATAATGTAAGAGATGTATAACACTCAATGTAATATGAAACATAGCAGTATAATGTAAGAGATGTATAACACTCAATGCAATGTGAAACATAGCAGTATAATGTAAGAGATGTATAACACTCAATGCAATGTGAAACATAGCAGTATAATGTAAGAGATGTATAACACTCAATGCAATGTGAAACATAGCAGTATAATGTAAGAGATGTATAACACTCAATGCAATGTGAAACATAGCAGTATAATGTAAGAGATGTATAACACTCAATGTAATATGAAACATAGCAGTATAATGTAAGAGCGAGAATAAGTTATGGGTTGATACTCGGAATCATTTCACTCAAAATATCTTAAATTTATCATTCTTGGCACGGACCTATAACGCTACAACGGCTATGTATACATAATTCATGAACTCTGTAGAGAGCATTCAATCAAAATGTACCAGGTGAGTTTGTATTTTTTTTAAAAAAAACACACGCCCAAACGTCAAAGGAGAAATTTTGACATGCATGAATATCTAACTTACAAATTTTCTCAATTGTTAGAGCCGTATTTGGGATATGAATTCATTAACGGTCATTATTTATATCATTTTGGCTATTTAAGTTAACTTCTCATAATGAGAGCAAAAAGTGTTGTTCAGTTTACAATAGATTATATTACATGTAAACTCTTTGACGAGTTTTTATTGTGGAGTAACGGTAACGGATACTTTATAAAGTCCATTCATTAATATCTTTTATACAAGTAAGAATCTATCATTTTTAAAGCCGTGGTGACCTAATAGTGCTCTTATAGGGACATCGCTTTGAAATAAAATCAATAGGAAACACTTCTTTACGAATTCTTGGACCTAAAGCCTTTTAATGTACGAAAATAACTGTGTCGAGAAGTAAATTTGATTTACAAGGAATGATGGGTTGGTATTGTTCTTACATGTTCTGATCTAATGATAATATATTAGTCAGAATGTATAGTGATTCAGGTTTGATGACTCATGACATCATCTTGTATAATGTATAAGTTTGTCTTAGTAAGACTATAAAACGTACATTGCTATTGACTTTGGAAGTAACTAAAAGTATCACTCCTACTGTTATTATTCATATCATCCTGTTTCCAACGTGGCAGATTTAAAGTAAACATTACATACATTGACGTACATATTTGCCGAAAAGGCTTCAAGTTCGGACTTGAATGAATGTAATACTTTTATTTACGTGTATAACGTCCTATTACAAGAACAATACACACACATATACGATATGTGTGTCTTTAAGTTTAAGAAAATGATGTGAGTTGTACTAAACATAGCATACTTACCAAGACTTGTTTCCACTGACAATCCTCAACAATAGCTCTCTATCTTCTGTATTGAATGTATCTATATTTTTTCAGCCCTTTATAAAAAAGTTTCGAAATTTGAGACTACCTAGTCTTCCTGAAATTCAGAGCCTCTGAAACCGTCACGTTAATACTACGACAATAATTGTACAACACGCTAGGGGCTCTTTACAAGGTTGGTCGTCGTCGGAACAATTTTGGTGTTTTTATTCAAATTTTTGTTAAAAGACAGGGTTGCATCTGGGTTTAGTCGGGGTTGTTGACACGATTCTCTTTGTGTGTACCGAAATACGTCGTCGTGGTCATATATCCATATTATGTTTCATCATTACTTCAATAACTGCTTATTAAAGTTACAAGCCACTACAGGGGACGTCATCTCATCACCGCTTATAATAAAACTGAAAAAGGCTATATTATGATAATTATTTTATTTGAGGATGTTGTCACTTTGATAGCGATACATGTCATAAACTACTCTCCCATTGAACGTGGTTGTACATATTATAAAGGGTATTGGTACTAAAGAATCTGTTAAACAACGCCTTTGAGGGGCTCTGTTCAAAGTTGAAACCAACCAACCAACCAACCAACCAACCAACCAACCAACACAACCAACCAACCAACCAACCAACCAACCAACCAACCAACCAACCAACTAACCAACGATTCTACCTGGGACGATTGAGGAGAAAAGATTATTGTTGATTTGTAATAATAGATATGATGTCAATGTTGGCATCACTTTAGTCTATGTGCAGTGATTAAATGGGTTAACGATGTCAATGTTGGCATCACTTTAGTCTATGTGCAATGATTAAATGTGTTAACGATGCCAATACTTCAGTTACCCATGCTTTAGGGACGAGATCAATAGTTCAATGTCGGATAAAAAAACTAAAATCTTGGGGGAGGGGGTAGAGTTGAGCCATTTTAGGTCTCATCCTACAAAAATCGATTTTGTACCCCTGAATACAATTATTTCTATAAGAAATGTCGTCAAATTGAGAAGCAGAAGAATTTTCACCATAGTAACTGAATGGCAATTAATAAAGAAAGGGGTCAACAAAAGATATATTTTTTCATCACTACATACTGACTTTGTATTCGTAGCACTACATACTACTACACATACCGACTTTATATTCATAGCACTATATACTACATATACTGGCTTTGTATTCATAGTACTACTACATACTACTACATACCGACTTTGTATTGATAACACTACATACTACTACATACTGACTATATTCGTAGCACTACATACTACTACATACTGACTTTGTATTCGTAGCACCACATACTACTACATACTGGCTTTGTATTCGTAGCACTACATACTACTACATACCGCCTTTGTATTCATAGCACTACATCCTACTACATACTGGCTTTGTATTCATAGTACTACATACTACTACATACTGACTTTGTATTCATAGTACTACATACTACTACATACTGACTTTGTATTCATCGTACTACATACTACTACATACTGGCTTTGTATTCATAGTACTACATACTAATACTGGCTTTGTATTCATAGTACTACGTACACCAATTGATGTGATTGTATCATTTCGATGGGAATTTGGGAAATATTACATCATTTGTAGACGTGTATAATTCTCGTCAGATATATTTATATGATGATCATGACAAGTAAGTTTGAATGTCAACTTCCGTAATACATTCAAATCATCAAAGACAGATTTAATTAGCCATTCTACTAAGGCGATTTTTTTATTCTACCTTGTATTGGATGATGGTGTTGGAACTGAACTTCATCGTCATGGGTCATGAAATTTATATTAAGAAATGTGGGTACATTTAAACGTCTCTAAGATGAAAAGAGGACTGACGCAATGTCAGACTTTTAAGGTAGCTAGAAGGCATTTACAATGATTTACGATGTTCATCAAATAGAAACAATTATTAACACAATTATAATAATTTTGCAAATATATCTCATCGTGCCATTTATGTACCAATTCCATTATCCTCCCGTATCTAAACTTAGCTTTTTTTCCCGTTCTTTTACGTCAATAATTTATATTGGTAAACTAACCATCATTCATGTCACATTGTCAGTTGATTATGTAACAGATCATAGCATGATCACGCCACATGGTGTGATTTGTGCTGGTGGTATTTGACCTATGACCCTGTAGTTAAAGCTGGTATTGTGTATTAAAAGAAAACGACATGAATCGTCGAGAAAACATAACAACTTTTCATGTGTTTTAAATCTTATAAATATACGTTAAAAATTCTTGACGTCTGTTTTGAAGATTTTTGCATTATTAGTTATATTTCGTTCGACGCAACATTACGTGTAACAGTATGACTAACATATGCACACAGATAGCTGGACACTAACTATAGTCATGAGTAACATATACACACAGACAGCTGGACACTAACTATAGTCATGACTAACATATACACACAGATAGCTGGACACTAACTATAGTCATGACCGAAATATGCACACAGATAGCTGGACACTAACTATAGTCATGACTAGCATATACACACAGATAGCTGGACACTAGCTATAGTCATGACTAACATATACACACAGATAACTGGACACTAACTATAGTCATGACTAACATATACACACAGATAGCTGGACACTAACTATAGTTATGACTAACATATACACACAGATAGCTGGACACTAACTATAGTCATGACCGAAATATGCACACTGATAGCTGGACACTAACTATAGTCATGACTAACATATACACAGATAGCTGGACACTAACTATAGTCATGACTAACATATACACACAGATAGCTGGACACTAACTATAGTCATGACTAACATATACACACAGATAGCTGGACACTAACTATAGTCATGACTAACATATACATACAGTTAGCTGGACACTAACTATAGTCATGACTAACATATATACACAGATAGCTGGACACTAACTATAGTCATGACCGAAATATGCACACAGATAGCTGGACACTAACTATAGTCATGACTAACATATACATACAGTTAGCTGGACACTAACTATAGTCATGACTAACATATATACACAGATAGCTGGACACTAACTATAGTCATGACCGAAATATGCACACAGATAGCTGGACACTAACTATAGTCAAGACTAACATATACATACAGTTAGCTGGACACTAACTATAGTCATGACTAACATATATACACAGATAGCTGGACACTAACTATAGTCAAGACTAAAATATAACACAGATAGCTGGACACTAACTATAGTCATGACTAAAATATACACACAAATAGCTGGACACTAACTATAGTCATGACTAACATATACACACAGATAGCTGGACACTAACTATAGTCATGACTAACATATACACACAGATAGCTGGACACTAACTACAGTCATGAATAACATATACACACAGATAGCTGGACACTAACTATAGTCATTTATAACATATACACACAGATAGCTGGACACTAACTATAGTCATGACTAACATATGCACACAGATAGCTGGACACTAACTATAGTCATTTATAACATATACACACAGATAGCTGGACACTAACTATAGTCATGACTAACATATGCACACAGATAGCTAGACACTAACTATAGTCATGACTAACATATGCACACAGATAGCTGGACACTAACTATAGTCATGACTAACATATACACACAGATAGCTGGACACTAACTATAGTCGTGAATTTAACAGAGTAACATCTGAATCATGTAATAGTAGCAAATAATCTTATAATCCATGACATTTTTAAATAGTTTTCAATAACCATAACACCTTGCTGCATTATATGAATTTCGCTGAACGTAACATTAACATACTATAAACTGATTTTAACATACCAGAATTGTTAGTAAGAGTTCAGCACACAGAGTTTGGATATAGAAACACGAATCAACACACTATAAAATCATGAAGACCAATTGATAAGATACGTATACAATTTTAGTATCCAATTGATGATCTTATTTTGCAGATACAACACTTTCCACTACGAGTCCCACAGTGCCCAGAATGTGTTGACTACCTGTATCGCCACTTTTTTGAGTCTTCAGAGAATGAATGAAAAAATCGTCCCGTGTCATCTCGTCAAGGTAATTTCATATCTTACCACTTATTTAACACTAGTCGTGAACTAAATATACTGTGTTACATTTTTTGATTATGCATGATAGATTATTGGCCACATTTTCCCGAACTTTAGGACTGATAGTTCAGTGGTTGAAATTACCCTGACGGTATCAGAGGGCACGACACATTTCAAAATCTATTGTGTTACTGTAAAATAGCAATTTGATTTCTCGATTTTGAGATATACTAAAATTCAAAATTCAAACCTTACGTTTTTAGGTGGGCTGCAAACGATTTAATCCTAATTTTATCGCATGTAATACAAAGACGAAAGTTTGAGCCTAGCGATTGCAGGGTTCCGAAGTGCCTTGTTGAGAGCTATCAGATTTCCCAAAAACTCGTATGATCGAGTCCTAACCTTCTTTCAGGTTCATTTTTTAAAGTACGTTCTAATCTGTCGGAAAATTCGTTACCACAGTACAAAGGAAATTTACAAAAATTAGTTTGTTTTAAATTTATGAATCGTCATCTGAGGAATTATGTAGTATCGCTGACACATGGAGAAAAGCTATGGTAAACAGACACATATATGCTCACCTACATTGTAACTCGGCATTTTACGTGAATTATTATAAGTAATTATACAATAGACTTAGTTTGATTTGATTTATCGTGCGTACAACTACGAAAAGGCCGTTATCCATAGGTGATACAATATTATTCACGGTATACGATATTACCAGTAACTTAGAAAAAGCGTTCCTGTTGCAGCTGTGCGGCTTTAAAGTATGCAAATCAGTTTGGAAAATTAATTTGTCAATTGAGGGCCGGGGTACATTATTGGTGTTAGCTGTAGGTCTTTTCGTTAAATAGAGTCATGCTCGTGATGCTGGGCCGTAGTGTTCCCACACCGTGCTCAGAGCTCTTTGAAATTATTACTCCATTGCACGGATCTATAACACAACAATATACCCTTCTTTTTACTTCCTCATCATACAGACAGTGATGTGAGCATATCGGTGCATGAACCAACGTGCCAACTTTTTCAACCTGCTTCTCATCCTACCAGCTTCTGTACACTTAATTTACATAAGACATTCACTACATTTTACTGGTATTATCAATCTTCAGCGTTTTTAATTTTGATAACAATAAATGGATGTCCCTCAGATGATTTCCTTTTTATTTATAACTGGAATACTTGTTTCCCAATGTTTGTTAATGTATTTGACTTACTATCGCTTTATGGAGTAATTAGAATTGCCAAGTAATCGAAGCTATCAGCATCCCATAATTTTGACATTGTCTAGGTTGTTTACGAGTGTTACGATTTCACTATCAAGGTTACGTTCTGTGTTGGTCGATAAGTGTAACTTGAATAATTATCCACTTCAACGTCTTCTCTATCGAGTTACGGAACCTTGCGAGATTGTTTGTTAGTTAGAAATTAGCCTCACAGATATATTCACCCACCCACCCACCCACCCACCCACCCACCCACTCACTCACTCACTCACTCAAAGAAAATGTGTTACAGATCAAGCCTTTGGAAATATAATCTTTATTTTCTTTTCATCTCTAACAAATTATTCTACCCTTAACTGTGAAGTTAAAATGACGTCATTTATTCTAAATATAAACTTGTCATAAAAGAGGAACTCTCGTCTAGAGTCATTGTTTCAGAAAAACAGTTGATTCTTCCTTTTATATTCCATAATGCCAATGGAAAACAATTTACTAATCTGAATTTTTCCGAAATTTAGGACTGATGGCTCAGTGGTTGAAATTACCCTGACGGTATCAGAGGGCACGACACATTTCAAAATCTATTGTGTTACTGTAAATTCGCAATTTGATTTCTCGATTTTGAGATATACTAAAATTCAAAATTCAAACCTTACGTTTTTAGGTGGGCTGCAAACGATTTAATCCTAATTTTATCGCATGTAATACAAATACGAAAGTTTGAGCCTAGCGATTGCAGGGTTCCGAAGTGCCTTGTTGAGAGCTATCAGATTTCCCAAAACTCGTATGATCGAGTCCTAACCTTCTTTCAGGTTCATTTTTTAAAGTACGTTCTAATCTGTCGGAAAATTCGTTACCATAGTACAAAGGAAATTTACAAAAATCAGTTTGTTTTAGATTTTTGAATCGTCATCTGAGGAATTATGTAGTATCGCTGACACATGGAGAAAAGCTATGGTAAACAGACACATATATGCTCACCTACATTGTAACTCGGCATTTTACGTGAATTATTATAAGTAATTATACAATAGACTTAGTTTGATTTGATTTATCGTGCGTACAACTACGAAAAGGCCGTTATCCACAGGTGATGCAATATTATTCACGGTATACGATATTACCAGTAACTTAGAAAAAGCGTTCCTGTTGCAGCTGTGCGGCTTTAAAGTATGCAAATCAGTTTGGAAAATTAATTTGTCAATTGAGGGCCGGGGTACATTATTGGTGTTAGCTGTAGGTCTTTTCATTAAATAGAGTCATGCTCATGATGCTGGGCCGTAGTGTTCCCACACCGTGCTCAGAGCACTTTGAAATTATTACTCCACCGCACGGATCTATAACACAACAATATACCCTTCTTTTTACTTCCTCATCATACAGACAGTGATGTGAGCATATCGGTGCATGAACCAACGTGCCAAATTTTTCAACCTGCTTCTCATCCTACCAGCATCTGTACACTTACTTTAAACTTCCTTAAACTCGTATGATCGAGTCCTAACCTTCTTTCATGTTCATTTTTTAAAGTACGATCTAATCTGTCGAAAAATTCGTTACCACAGATTTGTTTTATATTTTTGTATCGTCATCTGAGGAATTATGTAGTATCGCTGACACATGGAGAAAATCTATGGTAAACAGACACATATATGCTCACCTACATTGTAACTCGGCATTACAGTGCCAGGTTTTTTGATGTGGGAGCGTGATGTGTTGACTGTCGGAAGCTCATTGCTGCCTTCTAAATATCACCACATACTTATAAATACAACGTGGAACTGTCTCCAACACGTTAAAAGTTTCATACACTTCGAAAAGTAAAGTTTACAACAGTGATTATTATATGGCGGAAAAAAGATGCATACGCTGAATGCGAAAATGAGTCTGCTTGTCTACGACGTTGTGATTATATTAGTCAAGACACAAATAATTAGAGAAATTCAACCAATCATGTGTTTGTTAACAGAATTTCATAAAGTAAATGCTGTATGCTACGTCATATGAGATATGACATCAACATTGACAACAACACATGTAGCGAGCTAACTCTGTCTGTCACTTGACTTGAACGAGATGTCGAGAGTAAAATAGGTAACACAAGATCAGGTTCTTGTAGGTGAAATTGGATATATCTTTGTCAAGAATAAATGTTATTATTTACTCCAAATTCGAATTGGTCGCAAGGACCGATAAGTTGTTGTAATTCTGAAAAACTGTCGGTCCGAACAGAAATCTGTTGGTCTCGGACTTAAGGACTGGCGGCGTCAATTTCGCACGCTTGTTGATATGGTGTATTATTTTATAATGCTGTGCATTTTGTCCTTGAAATGTGTCTGTCTTCTCCATGTAGGGGCAGATGGAGCACCGTTTGCTCTCACATGGTCTTGATCCTGATTGTTCTTTGATGAATGTTCTGTGATGTTTGCTACATACGAGTTGTGAGCCAATATCTCTTCCTTTTCTCCAGGCTAACATAGGTCGATTTCTAAATACTTTTTCGCATCTTTGTGATTTATGTAGAGTGCGCATGTTGTTTATGGGTATCTTTGGTATATCCGGAAGTGAGCTGCTATATGTGATTGGGAAGATGACACGGTCTTTGTTTCTGTTTGGTTTGCTGTCGTCTGTGGGATGTATTAGATTTCGTCGGTCAAGTTTGTCCACTTTCTTTATCTGTGCGTTGATGTGGGTTTCTTTGTATCCTCGTTCTTTGAGTCTTCTCGTTATGTTTTCTGTCTGTCTTTTGTAATACTGTGGTTTTGAGCATATGGTTTTCGGGATTATAGCTAAAGTGTATGGTAGTGCTTTCTTCACATTGATCGGATGATCAGATTTGGCATTGAGGTATTGAAATTTGTCTGTTCGTTTGGTGTATATGTCCATGACTATGTGTCCGTCTATCATGTGTATTGTGACATTGAGAAACTCAATGCTGTTATTTGAGTGGCACATTGCAACTTTGATGTATGGTATTAGCTATCTTGTGGTTTTGCAAAAGTGCTTCTTCTCCTTCTCCATGTGACCAGAGTCCCCAAATGTCATCGATATATCTCCATTGTACCAGTGGCTTGTGTTGGCCTTTCCGCCACACTTATATATATATATATATATATATATATATATATATATATATATATATATATATATATATATATATATATATATATATATATATATATATATATATATATATATATATATATATATACAAAATATAGACAACACCTCAGAACTATCATGTATCTGTGCACTTCATCACTAATGTTTCTGGTGATGAGGATCGATTGGGGTTGAAGGAGGAGGAGGAAATTATTTTCCGACTGGGAAGTTTGGAACCCTATGGAATGAACTCTTTACGTCATTCCCTGCCATCTAACTACGTCCATTCTATCTATCAGGTTTTGGGTTCTTTGTGCTCGTTAGTTTTATATTTTTTTCTATGCATACTTTACCGTTTATTAGAACGTGCGGTGTATCATTCTTTTCCAGTTACTACACAAATATAAGTTAGGCTTTGCATTTATTTATATTTTGCTTTTATCCATGGTGTTCTGTATGGACCACCATATCCCTAAGATTGGTATCACGACGCCAAGCTGTTAAAGGTGCTGCAGGAAATTGGTTAATTAAAACAAGTATACCACATTGTACAGTAAGATGATGGAATATTTATTTAGTTGAGTTTGGTTTAGTCTTTACATTTCTTCAAAGCATATCAAAGGATGACATTGAATATAATGTCACGCATTAAAAGTAATATTGACTTATTCATTTTGATAACGTAAACTATAACAAAAATACATTTCAGGTTATATAAGTCATTCTTATCACTATTGTTGTTGTAAAGGTGTCATCTTTATTCAAGCAGACAATTATATATTTATTTAAGACTAACCGGCTCTAAAGCAAAGTAAGAGTGTCTATTTGAGATAAAACAAAAGAAAACATACCAACATATAAACTCATTCTATTTGGAAACACATGTCCAGTTACAGAGGGTGAAAGTATGTTCAACGATTTAGTGGGTTATAACAATTTGGTTGACTATCAACTTAATCTTCAGAAATTAGGAAACCGTGGAAGGAGGTTTCTCTTCCATGAGTGGCAGATACCACACCACCTGCATCGCAGTGTACCCAGGCTAGTTCTCCTTTTTCCATGTGAAAAATAAGACTGTTGGATGCTGAATCCATCCCGTCACGGTCACCACTCTCAGCAGCGCTCACCCTCAATGCCAGGTTTACCGCAATACGAAGTGCTGGACTGTCTTCCAAATGGTTGGCCTTGTGTACATTGACGTTAAAGAAATAGTGACCACTAACGGGAGCAGTGAAGACACCAGTCGCAAGGTCAAAACAATCATCAGTATTGGTTAATGCAACTTCAAATTGTAGTCGATCGGGTTCCTCCAGAGGTCCGAACGAAGTTTCCCTAGCTACCGAGAAACCCACCATTTTCGCCTGTGCACTGTCCCCAAAACAGGCGAAGGCGAGGCAAGCTATGGTGATATACTGATACATCATTGTTGTTTATCTGGTGAAAAAGAAAATAATAAGAAACACGAATATTTAAAAATATTGATATGGAATGAGAAGGGACTTGTCTCCATGATAGCGGCATTTCATCGATTGAATGATAATTTAACATTCAATGTAATAAAACAAAGCAGTATAATGTGTACTGTTAAAATTATCAGTATAATGTAAGAGATGTATTAACACTCAGTGAAATGTGAAACATAGCAGTATAATGTAAGAGATGTATAACACTCAGTGAAATGTGAAACGGTCATTATTTATATCATTTTGGCTATTTAAGTTAACTTCTCATAATGAGAGCAAAAAGTGTTGTTCAGTTTACAATAGATTATATTACATGTAAACTCTTTGACGAGTTTTTATTGTGGAGTAACGGTAACGGATACTTTATAAAGTCCATTCATTAATATATTTTATACAAGTAAGAATCTATGCAATAAAGTTCGTACTTTGAAATCGTTTTAAAGCCGTGGTGACCTAATAGTGCTCATATAGGGACATCGCTTGAAATAAAATCAATAGGAAACACTTCTATCCGAATTCGTGGACCTAAAGCCTTTTAATGTACGAAAATAACTGTGTCGAGAAGTAAATTTGATTTACAAGGAATGATGTTTTGTTCTTACATGTTCTGAATTGATGATAATATATTAGTCAGAATGTATAGTGATTCAGGTTTGATGACTCATGACATCATCTTGTATAATGTATAAGTTTGTCTTAGTAAGACTATAAAACGTACATTGCTATTGACTTTGGAAGTAACTAAAAGTATTACTCCTACTGTTATTATTCATATCATCCTGTTTCCAACGTGGCAGATTTAAAGTAAACATTACATACAATGACGTACATATTTGCTGAAAAGGCTTCAAGTTCGGACTTGAATGAATGTAATACTTTTATTTACGTGTATAACGTCATATTACAAGAACAATACACACACATATACGATACGTGTGTCTTTAAGTTTAAGAAAATGATGCGAGTTGTACTAAACATAGCATACTTACCAAGACTTGTTTCCACTGGCAATCCTCAACAATAGCTCTCTATCTTCTGTATTGAAGGTATCTATATTTTTCAGCCCTTTATAAAGAAGTTTCGAAATCTAAGACTACCTAGTCTTCCTGAAATTCAGAGCCTCTGAAACCGTCACAGTACTACTAAGAGAACAACTGTGCAACACGCTAGGGGCTCTTTACATTGTACAAGGTTGGTCGTTGTCGGAACAATTTTGGTGTTTTTATTCAAATTTTTGTTAAAAGACAGGGTTGCATCTGGGTTTAGTCGGGGTTGTTGACACGATTCTCTTTGTGTGTACCGAAATACGTCGTCGTGGTCATATATACATATTATGTTTCATCATTACTTCAATAACTGCTTATTAAAGTTACAAGCCACTACAGAGGAGGTCATCTCATCACCGCTTATAATAAAACTGAAAAAGGCTATATTATGATAATTATTTTATTTGAGGATGTTGTCACTTTGATAGCGATACATGTCATAAACTACTCTCCCGTTGAACGTGGTTGTACATATTATGAAGGGTATTGATACTAAAGAATGGGTTAAACAACACATTTGACGGGCTCTGTTCAAAGCTGCAACTAACCGACCAACCACAACAACCAACCAAACAAACAACCCAAACAACCAACCAACCCAACCAACCATCCATCCAACCAACCAACCAACCAACCAACCAACCAACCAACCAACCAACCAACCAACCAACCAACCAACGATTCTACCTGGGACGATTGAGGAGAAAAGATTATTGTTGATTTGTAATAATAGATATGATGTCAATGTTGGCATCACTTTAGTCTATGTGCAGTGATTAAATGGGTTAACGATGTCAATGTTGGCATCACTTTAGTCTATGTGCAATGATTAAATGTGTTAACGATGCCAATACTTCAGTTACCCATGCTTTAGGGACGAGATCAATAGTTCAATGTCGGATAAAAAAACTAAAATCTTGTGGGAGGGGGGTAGAGTTGAGCCATTTTAGGTCTCTTCCTACAAAAACGATTTTGCACCCCTGAATACAATTATTTCTATAAGAAATGTCGTCAAATTGAGAAGCAGAAGAATTTTCACCATAGTAACTGAATGGCAATTAATAAAGAAAGGGGTCAACAAAAGATATATTTTTTCATCACTACATACTGACTTTGTATTCGTAGCACTACATGCTACTACACATACCGACTTTGTATTCATAGCACTATATACTACATATACTGGCTTTGTATTCATAGTACTACTACATACTACTACATACCGCCTTTGTATTGATAGCACTACATACTACTACATACTGACTTTGTATTCGTAGCACTACATACTACTACATACTGACTTTGTATTCGTAGCACTACATACTACTACATACTTGCTTTGTATTCGTAGCACTATATACTACTACATACTAGCTTTGTATGAATAACACTACATTCTACTACTTACTGGCTTTGTATTCATAGTACTACATACTACTGCATACTGACTATTCTTAGTACTACATACTACTACATACTGACTTTGTATTCATAGTACTACACACTACTACATACTGGCTTTGTATCCATAGTACTACATACTACTACATACTGGCTTTGTATTCATAGTACTACATACTACTACATACTGGCTTTGTATTCATAGTACTATATACTAATACTGGCTTTGTATTCATAGTACTACATACACCAATCGATGTGATTGTATCATTTCGATGGGAATTTGGGAAATATTACATCATTTGTAGACGTGTATAATTCTCGTCAGATATATTCATATGATGATCATGTCAAGTAAGTTTGAATGTCAACTTCCGTAATACATTCAAATCATCAAAGACAGATTTAATTAGCCATTCTACTAAGGCGATTTTTTTATTCTACCTTGTATTGGATGATGGTGTTGGAACTGAACTTCATCGTCAAGGGTCATGAAATTTATATTAAGAAATGTGGGTACATTTAAACATCTCAAAGATGAAAAGAATATTTGCGATACCATCAATGAAAGAGGACTGACGGAATGTCAGACTTTTAAGGTAGCTAGAAGGCATTTACAATGATTTACGATGTTCATCAAATAGAAACAATTATTAACACAATTATAATAATTTTGCAAATATATCTCATCGTGCCATTTATGTACCAATTCCATTATCCTCCCGTATCTAAACTTAGCTTTTTCCCCGTTTCTTTTACGTCAATAATTTATATTGGTAAACTAACCATCATTCATGTCACATTGTCAGTTGATTATGTAACAGATCATAGCATGATCACGCCACATGGTGTGAATTGTGATGGTGGTATTTGACCTATGACCCTGTGGTTAAAGCTGGTATTGTGTATTAAAAGAAAAAGACATGAATCGTCGAGGAAACATAACAACTTTTCAGGCGTTTTAAATCTTAAAATATACGTTAAAAATTCTTGAAAAATTCGTGTAACAGTATGACTAACATATACACACACATAGCTGGACACTAACTATAGTCATGACTAAAATATACACACAGATAGCTGGACACTAACTATAGTCATGACTAACATATACACACAGATAGCTGGACACTAACTATAGTCATGACTAACATATACACACAGATAGCTGGACACTAACTATAGTCATGACTAACATATATACACAGATAGGTGGACACTAACTATAGTCATGACTAAAATATACACAGATAGCTGGACATTAACTATAGTCATGACTATAATATACACACAGTTAGCTGGACACTAACTATAGTCATTACTAACATATACACAGATAGCTGGACTCTAACTATAGTCATGACTAAAATAAACAAACAGATAGCTGGACACTAACTATAGTCATGACTAAAATATACACAGATAGCTGGACACTAACTATAGTCATGACTAACATATACACACAGATAGCTGTACACTAACTATAGTCATGACTAACATATACACACAGATAGCTGGACACTAACTTTAGTCATGGCTAACATATGCACACAGATAGCTGGACACTAACTATAGTCATGACTAACATATGCACACCGTTAACTGGACACTAACTATAGTCATGGCTAACATATACACACAGATAGCTGGACATTAACTATAGTCATGACTAACAAATACACACAGATAGCTGGACACTAACTATAGTCATGAGTAAAATATACACACACGTGGCTGGACACTAACTATAGTCATGAGTAAAATATACACACATATAGCTGGACACTAAGTACAGTCATGACTAACATATACACACAGATAGCTGGACACTAACTATAGTCATGGCTAACATATACACACAGATAGCTGGACACTAACTATAGTCATGAATAACATATACACACAGATAGCTGGACACTAACTATAGTCATGAATAACATATACACACAGATAGCTGGACACTAACTATAGTCATGACTAACAAATACACACAGATAGCTGGACACTAACTACAGTCATGACTAACATTTACATATAGATAGCTGGACACTAACTATAGTCATGAATAACATATACACACAGATAGCTGGACACTAACTATAGTCATTAATAACATATACACATAGATAGCTGGACACTAACTATAGTCATTAATAACATATGCACACAGATAGCTGGACACTAACTATAGCCAAGACTAAAATATACACACAGATAGCTGGACACTAACTATAGTCATGAATAACATATACACACAGATAGCTGGACACTAACTATAGTCATGATTAACATATACACACAGATAGCTGGACACTAACTATAGTCATGATTAACATATACACACAGATAGCTGGACACTAACTATAGTCATGACTAACATATACACACAGATAGCTGGACACTAACTATAGTCATGACCGAAATATACACACACGTAGCTGGACACTAACTATAGTCATGACTAACATATACACACAGATAGCTGGACATTAACTATAGTCATGACTAACATATACACACAGATAGCTGGACACTAACATATAGTCATGACTAACATATACACACAGATAGCTGGACACTAACTATAGTCATGACTAACATATACACACAGTTAGCTGGACACTGACTATAGTCATAACTAAAATATACAAACAGATAGCTGGACACTAACTATAGTCATGACTAAAATATACACACAGATAGCTGGACACTAACTATAGTTATGACTAACATATACACACAGATAGCTGGACACTAACTATAGTCATGACTAACATATACACACAGATAGCTGGAAACTAACTATTGTCATGACTAACATATGCACACAGATAGCTGGACACTAACTATAGTCATGACTAACATATGCACACAGATAGCTGGACACTAACTATAGTCATGACTAACATATACACACAGATAGCTGGACACTAACTATAGTCATGACTAAAATATACACAGATAGCTGGACATTAACTATAGTCATGACTATAATATACACATAGTTAGCTGGACACTAACTATAGTCATGACTAACATATACACACAGATAGCTGGACACTAAATATAGTCATGGCTAACATATGCACACAGATAGCTGGACACTAACTATAGTCATGACTAACATATGCACAGATAGCTGGACTCTAACTATAGTCATGAGTAAAATATACACACACGTAGCTGGACACTAACTATAGTCATGAGTAAAATATACACACATATAGCTGGACACTAAGTACAGTCATGACTAACATATACACACAGATAGCTGGACACTAACTATAGTCATGACTAAAATATACACACATATAGCTGGACATTAACTATAGTCATGAATAACATATACACACAGATAGCTGGACACTAACTATAGTCATGACTAAAATATACACACAGATAGCTGGACACTAACTATAATCATGAATAACATATACACACAGATAGCTGGACACTAACTATAGTCATGAATAACATATACACACAGATAGCTGGACACTAACTATAGTCATGACTAACATATACACACATATAGCTGGACACTATCTACAGTCATGACTAACATTTACACATAGATAGCTGGACACTAACTATAGCCAAGACTAAAATATACACACAGATAGCTGGACACTAACTATAGTCATGCATAACATATACACACAGATAGCTGGACACTAACTATAGTCATTAATAACATGTACACACAGATAGCTGGACACTAACTATAGTCATGAATAACATATACACATAGATAGCTGGACACTAACTATAGTCATGACTAACATATGCACACAGATAGCTGGACACTAACTATAGTCATGACTAACATATACACACAGATAGCTGGACACTAACTATAGTCATGACTAACATATACACATAGATAGCTGGACACTAACTATAGTCATGACTAACATATACACACAGATAGCTGGACACTAACTATAGTCATGACTAACATATACATGTACACACACATAGCTAGACACTAACTATAGTCATGACTAACATATACACACAGATAGCTGGACTCTAACTATAGTCATGATTAACATATACACACAGATAGCTGGACACTAACTATATTCATGACTAACATATACACATAGATAGCTGGACACTAACTATAGTCATGACTAAAATAAACACATAGATAGCTGGACACTAACTATAGTCATGACTAACATATACACACAGATAGCTGGACACTAACTATATTCATGACTAACATATACACATAGATATCTGGACACTAACTATAGTCATGATTAACATATACACACAGATAGCTGGACACTAACTATATTCATGACTAACATATACACATAGATAGCTGGACACTAACTATAGTCATGACTAAAATAAACACATAGATAGCTGGACACTAACTATAGTCATGACTAACATATACACACAGATAGCTGGACACTAACTATAGTCATGACTAAAATAAACACATAGATAGTTGGACACTAACTATAGTCATGACTAACATATACACACAGATAGCTGGACACTAACTATAGTCATGACTAAAATAAACACATAGATAGCTGGACACTAACTATAGTCATGACTAACATATACACACAGATAGCTGGACACTAACTATAGTCATGAATAACATATACACATAGATAGCTGGACACTAACATATAGTCATGACTAACATATACACACAGATAGCTGGACACTAACTATAGTCAAGACTAAAATATACACACAGATAGCTGGACATTAACTATAGTCATGACTAAAATATACACACAGATAGCTGGACATTAACTATAGTCATGACTAACATATACACACAGATAGCTGGACACTAACTATAGTCATGACTAAAATAAACAAACAGATAGCTGGACACTAACTATAGTCATGACTAAAATATACACAGATAGCTGGACACTAACTATAGTCATGACTAACATATACACACAGATAGCTGTACACTAACTATAGTCATGACTAACATATACACACAGATAGCTGGACACTAAATATAGTCATGGCTAACATATGCACACAGATAGCTGGACACTAACTATAGTCATGACTAACATATGCACAGATAGCTGGACTCTAACTATAGTCATGAGTAAAATATACACACACGTAGCTGGACACTAACTATAGTCATGAGTAAAATATACACACATATAGCTGGACACTAAGTACAGTCATGACTAACATATACACACAGATAGCTGGACACTAACTATAGTCATGACTAAAATATACACACATATAGCTGGACATTAACTATAGTCATGAATAACATATACACACAGATAGCTGGACACTAACTATAGTCATGACTAAAATATACACACAGATAGCTGGACACTAACTATAATCATGAATAACATATACACACAGATAGCTGGACACTAACTATAGTCATGAATAACATATACACACAGATAGCTGGACACTAACTATAGTCATGACTAACATATACACACATATAGCTGGACACTAACTACAGTCATGACTAACATTTACACATAGATAGCTGGACACTAACTATAGCCAAGACTAAAATATACACACAGATAGCTGGACACTAACTATAGTCATGACCGAAATATACACACAGATAGCTCGACACTAACTATAGTCGACATGACTAGCATATACACACAGATAGCTGGACACTAACTATAGTCATGACCGAAATATACACACAGATAGCTCGACACTAACTATAGTCGACATGACTAGCATATACACACAGATAGCTGGACACTAACTATAGTCAAGACTAAAATATACACAGATAGCTGGACACTAACTATAGTCATGACTAGCATATACACACAGATAGCTGGACACTAACTATAGTCATGACTAACATATACACACATATAGCTGGACACTAACTATAGTCATGACTAACATATACACACAGATAGCTGGACACTAACTATTGTCATG
Source organism: Glandiceps talaboti (assembly GCF_964340395.1). NCBI lineage: Eukaryota > Metazoa > Hemichordata > Enteropneusta > Spengelidae > Glandiceps > Glandiceps talaboti. The sequence continues at coordinate 26,098,836 of NC_135555.1, read as the reverse complement.
ACTAACATATACACAAAGATAGCTGGACACTAACTATAGTCATGACCGAAATATACACACAGATAGCTGGACACTAACTATAGTCATGACGAGAATATACACACAGATAGCTGGACACTAACTATAGTCATGACTAGAATATACACACAGATAGCTGGACACTAACTATAGTCATGACTAACATATACACACAGATAGCTGGACACTAACTATAGTCATGACTAACATATACACACAGATAGCTGGACACTAACTATAGTCATGACTAACATATACACACAGATAGCTGGACACTAACTATTGTCATGACTAACATACACACACAGATAGCTGGACACTAACTATAGTCAAGACTAAAATATATACACAGTTAGCTGGACACTAACTATAGTCATGACTAACATATACACACAGATAGGTGGACACTAACTATAGTCATGATTAACATATACACACAGATAGCTGGACACTAACTATAGTCATGACTAACATATACACACAGATAGTTGGACACTAACTATAGTCATGACTAACATATACACACAGATAGCTGGACACTAACTATTGTCATGACTAACATATACACACAGATAGCTGGACACTAACTATAGTCAAGACTAAAATATACACACAGTTAGCTGGACACTAACTTTAGTCATGACTAACATATACACACAGATAGGTGGACACTAACTATAGTCATGACTAACATATACATACAGTTAGCTGGACACTAACTATAGTCATGAGTAAAATATACACACAGATAGCTGGACATTAACTATAGTCATGACTAACATATACACACAGATAGCTGGACACTATAACTATAGTCATGACTAACATATACACACAGATAGGTGGACACTAACTATAGTCATGACTAACATATATACACAGATAATGGGACACTAACTATAGTCATGATTAACATATACACACAGATAGCTGGACACTAATTATAGTCATGACTAACATATACACACAGATAGCTGGACACTAACTATAGTCATGACTAACATATACACACAGATAGCTGGACACTAACTATAGTCATGATTAACATATACACACAGATAGCTGGACACTAACTATAGTCATGACTAACATATACACACAGATAGCTGGACACTAACTATAGTCATGAGTAACATATACACAGATAGCTGGACACTAACTATTGTCATGACTAACATATACACACAGATAGCTGGACACTAACTATAGTCAAGACTAAAATATACACACAGTTAGCTGGACACTAACTATAGTCATGACTAACATATACACACAGATAGCTGGACACTAACTATAGTCATGACTAAAATATACACACAGATAGCTGGACACTAACTGTAGTCATGACTAACATATACACACAGATAGCTGGACACTAACTATAGTCATGACTAACATATACACACAGTTAGCTGGACACTAACTATAGTCATGAATAACATATACACAGATAGCTGGACTCTAACTATAGTCATGACTAACATATTCACACAGATAGCTGGACACTAACTATAGTCATGACTAACATATACACACAGATAGCTGGACACTAACTATAGTCATGACTAACATATACACACAGATAGCTGGACACTAACTATAGTCATGACTAACATATACACACAGATAGGTGGACACTAACTATAGTCATGATTAACATATACACACAGATAGCTGGACACTAACTATAGTCATGACTAACATATACACACAGATAGTTGGACACTAACTATAGTCATGACTAACATATACACACAGATAGCTGGACACTAACTATTGTCATGACTAACATATACACACAGATAGCTGGACACTAACTATAGTCAAGACTAAAATATACACACAGTTAGCTGGACACTAACTTTAGTCATGACTAACATATACACACAGATAGGTGGACACTAACTATAGTCATGACTAACATATACATACAGTTAGCTGGACACTAACTATAGTCATGAGTAAAATATACACACAGATAGCTGGACACTAACTATAGTCATGACTAACATATACACACAGATAGCTGGACACTATAACTATAGTCATGACTAACATATACACACAGATAGGTGGACACTAACTATAGTCATGACTAACATATATACACAGATAATGGGACACTAACTATAGTCATGATTAACATATACACACAGATAGCTGGACACTAATTATAGTCATGACTAACATATACACACAGATAGCTGGACACTAACTATAGTCATGACTAACATATACACACAGATAGCTGGACACTAACTATAGTCATGATTAACATATACACACAGATAGCTGGACACTAACTATAGTCATGACTAACATATACACACAGATAGCTGGACACTAACTATAGTCATGAGTAACATATACACAGATAGCTGGACACTAACTATTGTCATGACTAACATATACACACAGATAGCTGGACACTAACTATAGTCAAGACTAAAATATACACACAGTTAGCTGGACACTAACTATAGTCATGACTAACATATACACACAGATAGCTGGACACTAACTATAGTCATGACTAAAATATACACACAGATAGCTGGACACTAACTGTAGTCATGACTAACATATACACACAGATAGCTGGACACTAACTATAGTCATGACTAACATATACACACAGTTAGCTGGACACTAACTATAGTCATGAATAACATATACACAGATAGCTGGACTCTAACTATAGTCATGACTAACATATACACACAGATAGCTGGACACTAACTATAGTCATGACTAACATATACACACAGATAGCTGGACACTAACTATAGTCATGACTAACATATACACACAGATAGCTGGACACTAACTATAGTCATGAATAACATGTACACACAGATAGCTGGACACTAACTATAGTCATGACTAACATATACACACAGATAGCTGGACACTAACTATAGTCATGACTAACATATACACACAGATAGCTGGACACTAACTATATTCATGACTAACATATACACACAGATAGGTGGACACTAACTATAGTCATGACTAACATATATACACAGATAGCTGGACACTAACTATAGTCATGACTAACATGTACACACAGATAGCTGGACACTAACTATAGTCATGACTAACATATACACACAGATAGCTGGACACTAACTATAGTCATGACCGAAATATACACACAGATAGCTCGACACTAACTATAGTCGACATGACTAGCATATACACACAGATAGCTGGACACTAACTATAGTCATGACCGAAATATACACACAGATAGCTCGACACTAACTATAGTCGACATGACTAGCATATACACACAGATAGCTGGACACTAACTATAGTCAAGACTAAAATATACACAGATAGCTGGACACTAACTATAGTCATGACCGAAATATACACACAGATAGCTGGACACTAACTATAGTCATGACGAGAATATACACACAGATAGCTGGACACTAACTATAGTCATGACTAACATATATACACAGATAGCTGGACACTAACTATAGTCATGACTAACATACACACACAGATAGATGGACACTAACTATAGTCATGACTAACATATACACACAGATAGCTGGACACTAACTATAGTCATGACTAACATACACACACAGATAGCTCGACACTAACTATAGTCGACATGACTATAATATACACACAGATAGCTGAACACTAACTATAGTCATGACCGAAATATACACACAGATAGCTCGACACTAACTATAGTCGACATGACTAGCATATACACACAGATAGCTGGACACTAACTATAGTCAAGACTAAAATATACACAGATAGCTGGACACTAACTATAGTCATGACTAACATACACACACACAGATAGATGGACACTAACTATAGTCATGACTATAATATACACACAGATAGCTGGACACTAACTATAGTCATGACCGAAATATACACACAGATAGCTGGACACTAACTATAGTCATGACTAACATACACACACAGATAGATGGACACTAACTATAGTCATGACCGAAATATACACACAGATAGCTCGACACTAACTATAGTCGACATGACTAAAATATACACACAGATAGCTGGACACTAACTATAGTCATGACCGAAATATACACACAGATAGCTCGACACTAACTTTAGTCGACATGACTAGCATATACACACAGATAGCTGGACACTAACTATAGTCAAGACTAAAATATACACAGATAGCTGGACACTAACTATAGTCATGACTAGCATATACACACAGATAGCTGGACACTAACTATAGTCATGACTAACATATACACACATATAGCTGGACACTAACTATAGTCATGACTAACATATACACACAGATAGCTGGACACTAACTATTGTCATGACTAACATATACACACAGTTAGCTGGACACTAACTACAGTCATGACTAACATATACACACAGATAGCTGGACACTAACTATAGTCATGACTAACATATACACAAAGATAGCTGGACACTAACTATAGTCATGACCGAAATATACACACAGATAGCTGGACACTAACTATAGTCATGACTAAAATATACAAATAGATAGCTGGACACTAACTATAGTCATGACTAACATATACACACAGATAGCTGGACACTAACTATAGTCATGACTAACATATACACACAGATAGCTGGACACTAACTATAGTCATGACTAACATATACACAAAGATAGCTGGACACTAACTATAGTCATGACTAACATATACACACAGATAGCTGGACACTAACTATAGTCATGACTAAAATATACAAACAGATAGCTGGACACTAACTATAGTCATGACTAACATATACACACAGATAGCTGGACACTAACCATAGTCGTGAATATAATATAGTAACATCTGAATCATGTAATAGTAGCAAATAATCTTACAATCCATGACACTTCTAAATAGTTTCCAATAACCATAACATCTTGCTGCATTACCTGAATTTCGCTGAACGTAACATTAACATACTATAAACTGATTTTAACATACCAGAATTGTTAGTAAGAGTTCAGCACACAGAGTTTGGATATAGAAACACAAATGAACACACTATAAAATCATGAAGACCAATTGATAAGATACGTATACAATTTTAGTATCCAATTGATGATCTTATTTTGCATATACAACACTTTCCAGTACGAGTCCTAGAGTGCCCAGATGTGTTGATTACCTGTATCGCCACTTTTTGAGTCTTCAGAGAATGAATGAAAAAGTCGTCCCGTGCCATCTCGTCAAGGTAATTTCATATCTTACCACTTATTTAACACTAGTCGTGAACTAAATATACTGTGTTGCATTTTTTTGATTATGCATGGCAGATTATTGGCCACATTTTCCAGAAATTAAAATCTATTGTGTTACTGTATCGCAATTTGATTTCTCGATTTTGAGATATACTAAAATTCAAAATTCAAACCTTACGTTTTTAGGTGGGCTGCAAACGATTTAATCCTAATTTTATCGCATGTAATACAAAGACGAAAGTTTGAGCCTAGCGATTGCAGGGTTCCGAAGTGCCTTGTTGAGAGCTATCAGATTTCCCAAAACTCGTATGATCGAGTCCTAACCTTTCTCTAATCTGTCGAAAAATTCGTTACCACAGTACAAAGGAAATTTACAAAAATTAGTTTGTTTTAGATTTATGAATCGTCATCTGAGGAATTATGTAGTATCGCTGGCACATGGAGAAAAGCTATGGTAAACAGACACATATATGCTCACCTACATTGTAACTCGGCATTTTACGTGAATTATTATAGGTAATTATACAATAGACTTAGTTTGATTTGATTTATCGTGCGCACAACTACGAAAAGGCCGTTATCCATAGGTGATACAATATTATTCACGGTATACGATATTACCAGTAACTTAGAAAAAGCGTTCCTGTTGCAGCTGTGCGGCTTTAAAGTATGCAAATCAGTTTGGAAAATTAATTTGTCAATTGATAGCCGGGGTACATTATTGGTGTTAGCTGTAGGTCTTTTCATTAAATAGAGCCATGCTCATGATGCTGGGCCGTAGTGTTCCCACACCGTGCTCAGAGCTCTTTGAAATTATTACTCCACCGCACGGATCTATAACACAACAATATACCCTTCTTTTTACTTCCTCATCATACAGACAGTGATGTGAGCATATCGGTGCAAGAACCAACGTGTCAACTTTTTCAACCTGCTTCTCATCCTACCAGCTTCTGTACACTTAATTTACATAAGACATTCACTACATTTTACTGGTATTATCAATCTTCGGCGTTTTTAATTTTGATAACAATAAATGGATGTCCCTCAGATGATTTCCTTTTTATTTATAACTGGAATACTTGTTTCCCAATGTTTGTTAATGTATTTGACTTACTATCGCTTTATGGAGTAATTAGAATTGCCAAGTAATCGAAGCTATCAGCATCCCATAATTTCGACATTGTCTAGGTTGTTTACGAGTGTTACGATTTCACTATCAAGGTTACGTTCTGTGTTGGTCGATAAGTGTAACTTGAATAATTATCCACTTCAACGTCTTCTCTATCGAGTTACGGAACCTTGCGAGATTGTTTGTTAGTTAGAAATTAGCCTCACAGATATATTCACTCACTCACTCACTCAGTCACTCACTCACTCACTCAGTCACTCACTCACTTACTCCCTCACTCACTCACTCACTCACTCACTCAGTCACCCACCCACCCACCCGCCCGCCCACCCACTCACTCACTCACTCACTCACTCACTCACTCACTCACTCACTCACTCACTCACACGCTCAAAGAAAATGTGTTGCAGATCAAGCCTTTGGAAATATAATCTTTATTTTCTTTTCATCTCTAACAAAATATTCTACCCTTAACTGTGAAGTTAAAATGACGTTATTTATTCTAAATATAAACTTGTCATAAAAGAGGAACTCTCGTCTAGAGTCATTGTTTCTGAAAAACAGTTGATTCTTCCTTTTATATTCCATCATGTCAATGGAAAACAATTTACTAATCTGAATACAATTAATAATCTAAATCCGATTATCAACAAGTTATCTGATTTACTAGTATTATCTATGTGTTATCACAAAAACAAGTTATCTGGTTTACTAGTATTATCTGTGTGTTATCTGGTTTTCTAGTATTATCTGTGTTATCACAAAAACAAGTTATCTGGTTTACTAGTATTATCTGTGTGTTATCTGGTTTTCTAGTATTATCTGTGTGTTATCACAACAACAAGTTATCTGGTTTACTAGTATTATCTGTGTGTTATCACAACAACAGGTTATCTGGTTTACTAGTATTATCCGTGTGTTATCACAACAACAGGTTATCTGGTTTACTAGAATTATCTCTGTGTTATCACAACAACAAGTTATCTGGTTTTCTAGTATTATCTGTGTGTTGTCACAACAAAAGGATATCTGGTTTACTAGTATTATCTGTGTTATCACAACAACAAGTTATCTGGTTTACTAGTATTATCTGTGGGATATCACAACAACAAGTTTTCTGGTTTAGTAGTATTATCTGTGTTATCACAACAACAAGTTATCTGGTTTACTAGAATTATCTCTGTGTTATCAAAACAACATGTTATCTGGTTTACTAGTATTATCTCTGTGTTATCACAACAACAAGTTATCTGGTTTACTAGAATTATCTCTGTGTTATCAAAACAACATGTTATCTGGTTTACTAGAATTATCTCTGTGTTATCACAACAACAAGTTATCTGGTTTACTAGAATTATCTCTGTGTTATCACAACAACAAGTTATCTGGTTTACTAGAATTATCTGTGTTATCACAACAACAAGTTATCTGGTTTACTAGTATTATCTGTGTGTTATCACAACAACAAGTTATCTGGTTTACTAGTATTATCTGTGTTATCACAACAACAGGTTATCTGGTTTACTAGTATTATCTGTGGGATATCACAACAACAGGTTATCTGGTTTACTAGTATTATCTGTGTGTTATCACAACAACAAGTTATCTGGTTTACTAGAATTATATCTGTGTTATCACAACAACAAGTTATCTGGTTTTCTAGTATTATCTGTGTGTTATCACAACAACATGTTATCTGGTTTACTAGTATTATCCGTGTGTTATCACAACAACAAGTTATCTGGTTTACTAGAATTATCTCTGTGTTATCACAACAACAAGTTATCTGGTTTACTAGTATTATCTGTGTTATCACAACAACAGGTTATCTGGTTTACTAGTATTATCTGTGGGATATCACAACAACAAGTTTTCTGGTTTAGTAGTATTATCTGTGTTATCACAACAACAAGTTTTCTGGTTTACTAGTATTATCTGTGTTATCACAACAACATGTTATCTGGTTTACTAGTATTATCCGTGTGTTATCACAACAACAAGTTATCTGGTTTACTAGTATTATCTGTGTTATTAAAACAACAAGTTATCTGGTTTACTAGTATTATCTGTGTTATCACAACAACAAGTTATCTGGTTTACTAGTATAATCTGTGTGTTATTAAAACAACAAGTTATCTGGTTTACTAGTATTATCTGTGTGTTATCTGGTTTACTAGTATTATCTGTGTTATCACAACAACAGGTTATCTGGTTTACTAGTATTATCTGTGTTATCACAACAACAGGTTATCTGGTTTACTAGTATTATCTGTGTGTTATCACAACAACATGTTATCTGGTTTACTAGTATTATCTGTGTGTTATCACAACAACAGGTTATCTGGTTTACTAGTATTATCCGTGTGTTGTCACAACAACAAGTTATCTGGTTTACTAGTATTATCTGTGGGATATCACAACAACAAGTTATCTGGTTTAGTAGTATTATCTGTGTTATCACAACAACACGTTATCTGGTTTACTAGTATTATCTGTGTTATTAAAACAACAAGTTATCTGGTTTACTAGTATTATCTGTGTTATCACAACAACAAGTTATCTGGTTTACTAGTATTATCTGTGTGTTATCACAACAACAAGTTATCTGGTTTACTAGTATTATCTGTGTTATCACAACAACAAGTTATCTGGTTTACTAGTATTATCTCTGTGTTATCACAACAACAAGTTATCTGGTTTACTAGTATTATCTGTGTGTTATCACAACAACAGGTTATCTGGTTTACTAGTATTATCTGTGGGATATCACAACAACAGGTTATCTGGTTTACTAGTATTATCTGTGTGTTATCACAACAACAAGTTATCTGGTTTAGTAGTATTATCTGTGTTATCACAACAACAAGTTATCTGGTTTACTAGTATTATCTGTGTTATCACAACAACAAGTTATCTTGTTTACTAGTATTATCTGTGGGATATCACAACAACAAGTTATCTGGTTTAGTAGTATTATCTGTGTTATCACAACAACAAGTTATCTGGTTTACTAGTATTATCTGTGTTAGTAAAACAACAAGTTATCTGGTTTACTAGTATTATCTGTGTTATCACAACAACAAGTTATCTGGTTTACTAGTATTATCTGTGTTATCAAAACAACAAGTTATCTGGTTTACTAGAATTATCTCTGTGTTATCAAAACAACAAGTTATCTGGTTTACTAGAATTATCTCTGTGTTATCAAAACAACAAGTTATCCGGTTTACTAGTATTATCTGTGTGTTATCAAAACAAGTTATCTGGTTTACTGGTATTATATGTGTGTTGTCAAAACAACAAGTTATCTGGTTTACTAGTATTGTCCGTGTGTTATCAAAACACTTGAGAATTACTGATATAACCCCAATTTATTTGGGATTAGTTGATAAATCAATTGTTTAACCCTCTTGATGGTTCCTGTTTGTAAGTGAGTAAGGCACAGGGTTTTGTAAAATATGCCAAAGTTGAAATATGACATTTGTGGATCATGTGTGCAGCACTAGTTTAATTGTTGGCATTCTAACTCCAAGTCAGTGTACGTAGAAAGACCAACTGACGAGTAGATAGGTCACTCAGCTAATTCGAAGAATTGAAACTCTTGTTTAATTTGTAAAATGCCAAAAATTGCAGTTACCTATTTGGGTCTAGATCTTTATATGTGTACATATGTGAAAAGATCATATCGAACTTTCACCATATCTTGTACTCCAGTAAAATGGAATGTTTGTAAGTCAATATGAACAGTATCGACACAGGGTAGGGACTATTTCACTGCCAGTATATGAAGTCTTTGATTTACTAATTTGACATAATTCATAAAACAAACTTAATTAACAACATCGCTTGTATTGAATAGTCTCCTAATGTTTTTATCAATAAAACACGATCTACTAATAAATCAATCGTGATTTACAACTTTCCAATAGAGGTATTGACAATTACTGACTGAACAAATTTGAACATTGGATAGTTTGTTACCGATGACCAAGTATAAGCCTATGTGGCATGGCTACCAGTAAAATCCACTTACAACCCTTCGTTTTCCAAACATTTGAATGATGACTCTAATAACTGAATTACCAGTATATCCTGGAAGAGCCCCCTATCTAGGTACAAAGGAAAGGTATCAGTTTGAACTACCAGTATATCCTGGAAGAGCTCCCTAGGTACAAAGGAAAAGTATCAGTTGGTGTAAAATATTGTTTAAACTAGGCAGTCTCAGAATGTTTCCGGTTCTACATATTTGGAGAGAGACATTGAAGGAAGAAAAGAATTATTACTGCCTGCCTGCCTGCCTGTCTGTCTGTCTGTCTGTCTGTCTGTCTGTCTGTCTGTCTGTCTGTCTGTCTGCCTGCCTGCCTGCCTGCCTGCCTGCCTGTCTGTCTGTCTGTCTGTCTGTCTGTCTGTCTGTCTGTCTGTCTTATCTATGCTGTTTAAGCTAATACATATTAAATGTTCGGGATGCAAACTATTTTACATGTATTCCCATTCTTCAAAGCAATCACCCAGTGGGCGTACATAGTAAATAAATGCGCGTAGGACTTTATTGAAATGGTGTACACTATGTGGGCAAACAGCCCTCTTAGATCTAAAGTTTTCTTAACGTTTTTAAAAAAAAATTTATATCAAGATATCTTTAATTTATTTATCTATTACAATCTCTATATCAAAATTAGCAAGCGTTACTGCCAGGTATTTCAGTGATATACTGAGTATTTTCAAAACATTGTAAGTGTAAATCAATGTATGTATGTATGTATGTATGTATGTATGTATGTATGTATGTATGTATGTATGTATGTATGTATGTGTGTGTGTATGGGTATGTGCATCATGCGAATAATCAGAATAGGCAACAGTGATTCATGAATGATTGTGTCTGAATGTGTGCGTCTGTCTGTCTGTCTGTCTGTCTGTCTGTCAAAGTGAGGCGAAGGATGTTCTCAATTTCAGAGACTATGTAAACAACTTATTCCCAATATTTGGAAAAATATTAGTTTGTTTGTTTCTTTATAATTTGTTTGTATGTCGATCTAGTTATGTGTTCAGCTACTTGCTTTGTCCGTTAGGTAATGTATCAATCAGATGCCACTCTCAATGCTACAACTTTAATACATGTATTAAAACAAGTGAATATTTATGATTACTCATCATTGGGGATACTGAAGCAAATGGGGAAAACGTACAGACTGGGGACGTACTATTATTGTAAACCACTGGCCTCTCTACGGCACTGTCCAAAACGTTTTAGACAAGATACAAACAAAGTACACGAATACCGTGATGGTATGCATGTTGACACCAATAATTTTCATTATAAAACACTTGTAAGTATACATGATCTTTATATAATGGAACAAAGGCGGGGACAAATTAATGAACCAATCTCATGCTCACATCGATACACTGTGAAATCAGTCTATCATTCAAATCGTTGAGATGACATACTTGTAGCTTGTGAAAATAGAGTGTTGCGTTTGTTTTGTTTGCTTGTGGCAGTGAAGAATGAGACAAGTATCAAACAAAGACATTAGTGCCGGTAACTTTTCACCATGGGATCCAACATTCAATGACTGTTTACTGATTAGAAATAATAATGAAAACTAGAAACTATCGCATGTAGTTCGAATGATTTATTGTGTCGTCCAACATGCAACACTCACACAAGTAGCACCCCTTTTACAAAACAGAGTCATCCGTCTGAAAATAGTTCATGTTTACTAGTTTATGCTCAAAAGTTATGAGAATTTGGAAAAAAATTACACAATATGCGATAGTTTCTAGGTTTCATCATAATTTCAAACTCAACTGCTTGTACGACATAACTCAGTGACGTTGCCTTGTCTTTCCCATCGCAAGTGTATGATACCTTCTATAGTGTAAATGCTACACATGATCTCTCCTTCCATCGCTCATTCCATTTTGGCTGTGTGCTGTGTCAGACAGAAAATACAAATATACTTGTATCTGAGTATTCATGCTGTTTTTCACCAATTATTTTGTGATAGACTACACAATCTACATTCAAATATATACACCACTCACTTTCATTTTCACCAAAATTAAGATGTAACAATTCAAAATTCAAAGACCATCCCTACAGAGAAATGGTATGTGCTACAGTGCGTCTTGCACAATCTTATGTTGGTTATCAGTACAGGAACAAAAGTCACATGTGTATGTTGACATGGTGAGATTAGCGAAGTATTTCACTGCAGTCAAATACGACAATGTACCCTGAAATGTAACTATCACTTCTACACAATGGGTTGGCAAGTAAGATTCACAACATGGCTTGCAGTTTACGTCGTAGATTGTTATGTCAAAGTCAAAATACATCAGTTGGTACTAGCATCATCATGTCAATTTGAAAACGGTTAACATTGAAAGTCTACCCCGACTATGCAGACGGAGATGGAAGAAACGTCTTATTCTGTCTGCAAGCAGGACTACCCTGTCACTATTAAGCTTCAGTCTGTTGTAGATGTAAATGAACTTCAGTGCTTCGGGAAGATTCTCTCTCAAGTACATGTAAAACTCTTACATATAAAATATATGATCGTTCTCCTGACGTTATACAGTTGTAATACATTACTCAAGTAGTGTAAGAACAGTCCACACTCCGAGAGTTTATTTTAGAACATGACAAATACAGTATAAACAAGGCCTAACCTAATCAGTTGCATACGCTGTCGTTTAGTGTCAGTTAGGGGTAGACCATTCGATATCCTGGGGGGGGGGGGCTTGGAAGATTGGTGGAGAGTCATTATTTTTTTTCCCACCTGCTTGCCTGAGAATTATTTTTTTTCTCCTTCGCCTATGCTGGCAACTTTTTTTTTTCTTTGCTTCTTTGAGATATCCGGATTTTTTTTTTACGTCAACGTTGAACACCTACATTTGTTACCACAATTTTCTGTTTGGTTTTCACACAGGGTAATACAGAGAGTAAAAAGATGCTGTTCTATCACACACATATTTTATTTAGAAAACTACATATTTCATACTGATGCGAGTCGTAGAGTTGAACGGTATAAGTATGGATAGTTCAGACGTTACACTCTAGCACTCACACTCTCATACTCTCGTACGGGATCGTTCAGGTCCAAGTCGGGAATTAGTCACGACTGAGAAGATATTTCGGCTTGCCAGAATCACCTACCCGAGTGCTTCTGGATGTTTAATTCTCACTTTAAATATACTTCCAATACAATGGAACTTACACAACAACTAAATATAGAAAATCACGCCATAAGATCACGCCATCATAAAAGTTATTATATACTTTTCTCTAACCAATCATGTGAATTACAGTTACATCATGTTTGCCCAGCTTCGTCATCGCCAGTCTATTTCTGACCTATGGCCTACAATGCCGAAATGTAGAATTTATTCCCATAATTCCGAAATACGATATTTTGGATCGTAACACCACCCCCCGTTTTCCTAAAGGAGCGACCCGCGACTTGAGAACTGGAGAAACATGACGAGTGGCATAGCCAAAACTTTCTTGTAAATTTGTTTTTGTGTTTTTCTTTTTATAACAACTAAGTAACACCGTTGCATAGATACAATATGTAATCGGTAATCAGGTAAAATCGTCTCAAGGAATGTTAAATACAGAGTATATAAATATATATGAGATAAGTACATGTATACATAGAATAAATTACAATGTAAACCAATTATGAAATCAAATAAGCGATTAAAATAGCATAGTAACCTTGATATATATCTTGAATAAACATGAAAGTAAACATAGCACTGGATGTAGTCTAATATAAATATTGATTATGGAATACAGTAATTGATAGTAATCGACAGTAGTGTTCAGTCCTGTAAATATATGAAAAAAATATCAAGAGAATAAAATGTCACGAACAAAAAATCCGAAAAGACGACAGCATAAGTCGTAAAACATGATAAAACTCCAAATGTTCGTCTCAAAACATGCATTCAATACCCGTAAAATAAAAGTAAATACACAATCAAATGAAAATAATTGTAAATCATATATGCAACGGATTGTTCTACAAAAGTACAGTAAGTTATAGCATTCCTGCAATTAGAATGCAAGTCAAGTCCGTAGTCAAAATCGTAGTCAAAATTCAAAATGAAATCCAAAATTCAATGTCAGCGAAGCAAGACCTAAAATAATGACCATGAGGGAGTATCGTCTTCAGGGGAGGCCTTATCTCTTACAGGGGTGGCAGCAATACTAGCAGGGCGAATAAGGGGCGTGTCGGGGATGTCTGAATGAACATCGGCTACCACCACGCTGCTACTTGTATTCACAGCAAGCAAACTATCTTCGCAGAGCGGCTCTATAATAATGTCGCGCATATCTAAACAATCGCTATCAGCCTGTGTACCAAAGTCAGTTTGACACCCCTTAGAATTAGTCAAGAACAAAAGTTTTGCGTCTATAGGTACTTTAACTGGACAAAAACATTTCTTCCAAAATCTAAAACATTTAAAGCTACACTTATAACACAATACGACAATAAGTCCCAGTCCAACTACCGCAATAGCATTAAGTAAGATCTCGCTGGTTCCGCCGCTAACAACAGTGCCGGCTTCTGTCGTCAACACGGAGCCAACTGAATCCCACGGTATATTTTGTGCACGTATAGGACTGGCACTCAGAATCGCAAGAGTTATAGAAAGCTGTCTAACCCTAAAAAATAAGTATATCACAGCTGAAATGGTTATAACGTTGAAGATGACACCAACATATCCTGGTATATCGAACCAATCAAACCAAGAATCACCCTTAACTAAGGTACTATCCACATAATTACTAAATTCATCCATGGGAGTTAAGTATATATCGGAATGGTTTCTCAATACCTGTGAAACCCTATTCAATTCCAATTTTAATCTATTATCCCTGAACAAAGACTTATTCCAACTTTCTGTGAACAACTTAACTTGAGGTAGTTGCATAGTTAGAGTGTCATTGAAAGTATAGTCAAACAGTGCTGTGTCAAATTCCTTGTTATACAACGTTGATAAAACAGGAACATTCAAAATATGTTCATAAGTAATCGTCTTATTAGGCTGGCAATTAGCATCTAACGACTCAAAATAATAATAAGTGGACATTAAAATGTGCGAGCGACTTTTATAGGGCTTGGTGAAAACAAATATTAATCCCTTAAACTAACTTAAAAGAAGTGAAAGATCCCGAAGGCTTGGTGAAAACAAATATATATCCCTTAAATTAACTAAGTGAACCCGTTCTGAAGCCGTGCTAACTATTAAGTAGAGCGTCGTTTGCCTGTAATTACAACCGGATTATCGCGTAAAGATTTAATCGCTTCATCGTTCAAATAAGATTCCGGTATCCATGAATTGTCTGAACTTTGATACCCTTCCCATTTCACTAAGTATTCCAAAATACCGTTTTTGTGCCGTCCGCGTAAAATCTTATCAATGCGATAATATGTATCGTCCCCTGCAGGTTCGTTTTCTCCTGCTAAACTATCACTGTCATAATCAATAGGTACTCGTGAAGACGGCTTATTTCGCCTACGTCGATATCTATATCGATTATCGTTCGAGTTCCGAATCGAAGCGCTTACAGAAGCCGACTCGCTACTTTGACTTTCTGCGCTCACAGAAGACGAGTCGCTATTTCGACTTTCTGTGCTCTCGGTTTCTGTTGATGGTGACGTGGGCGCCTGCGAACGGCGAGGGGGAACGAAACCACCCGAATTTTGTGGTGATTCCGTGTCCGTGTCTGTGTCTGTGTCACCGAGATCGACATCCGGGGTACTACCTTCTAAGGACGTAGATCGGAGCGAACCCTTCTTTAGTCTGTTATGGTGTACTAATTTAGGATATAACTTTCCTGAATGAACGTAACGCAATCGATAATTGAGTGGCGGTATGAAATCAGCAATTCGATATGGACCCCTGTAATATTTGTGAAACTTTCTAGCTCTCCCTGGTTTCACTGCTGGGTTATATAAATAAACTATATCCCCTATTGTGAATTCGTGTTGTACAGCTCTCTTGTCATAGTGCTCTTTCATTTTTTCCTGTGCGACTTTAATGTTGTCCATTGCCATCTTTATTGCAATATTTCGTTTTGATGCTAATTCTTTCAGATGAAAATTGATACTTGCCGATTTGCTAACCGCGGGAAGCAAGGTAACGTCTAGCGGTAGGCGTGGCTCCATTCCAAACAGAACCGAAAATGGCGAAACACCTGTAGAATGATGTGGCGCTACCCTATACGCGAACAAAACTGCCGCTAAGTATGAGTCCCAGTCATCTCCCCGGTCGGCAACAAACATGGAAAGCATTCCAAGTAACGTCGAATTAAACTTTTCGACGATACCCTGGGTTTGAGGCCTATATGCCGTTCCAAAACGCTTTGAAACATCAAAAAAACGACAAAATTCGCGCATTATTTGCGAATTGAAACAGGGCCCCTGGTCTGATAAGATGACATTCGGAAAACCGTAATTCGTGAATATGTGCTCGAATAAGATGTTAGCAACTGTAATTGCTGTCATATTCTTAGTAGGAAACGCCCATGCAAATTTCGATAAGTATTCCGTAATAACAAGAACATAGCTATTCCCTGATTTAGTAACATGAAAAGGCCCACAGAAATCAATAGCTATCCTATCAAATAATCCTGTAACTGGAATCGGCAATAAAGGAGCGCGTATTCTATGCCCCGGCTTACGCATTTGGCAATGTACACAACTATTAACGTATTTATGAACGTCTTTAATAAGTGTATCCCAAAAGTAACGTTGTCTGATGACACCCAGCGTTTTTAGAACGCCTAGATGTCCACCTGTAACATCATCATGCAATCTCCGCAAAATCAAAAGTCGTAAATCCTTAGGTACAACAAGCTGGCGCCTTATGTCTTTATCAGATTTATTGCTATTAGGCGTCCAGAAATGATACAGAACTCTGTCAATAATCACGTAATTGGCACTTATGCTTGCTATGCGTTTAGCATGTCTATCATCAGTCGGTAAGTCACCCGATTCAAGAAAGTCAATTAGCGGTCTTAGATGATTGTCGTTTCTTTGCCTATCAGCTATTACACCTGTTCTTCTGTTATCATTCATGTCATTAACACCTATTAGTTCGTCATCGGAATCTAAAGTCAAACAAGTCATGTCGTCAACGCTATTTTCATTGCTAATAGTAAACAAGGTTGGTATGTCAGCTACAGGGTCATTGTCAACACTCTGCGTATTAACATCGTCACCTTTATTACTACTGGATTCCTGCACTATCTTATCAGTAGAAGGTACCTGGACACATTGTGTATTTGAGGCCGCTGGAGCCGTTTCAACAGAAGTTACATCAGAATTATGAATTCCGTCATCATAAACCCTACGTGATAATGAATCTGCATGGGGAATTTTGCAGCCCGATCTGTGCACGATGTCAAAATCGAAACCCTGAATTCTGAGTACCCATCGCGCTAAACGCCCCGAAGGTTCCGTAGTCTTAATCAAATAGGGAAGGTTAGCATGATCTGTAATAACCGTAAAATGAACAGAATGCAAATATTGCTCACACTGCGAAAGAGCGTGAATCAAAGCTAGAAATTCCCTTTCCGTAACTGTATAATTCTGTTGTGGTTTCGACAGCGCCCTGCCACCATAGCATATAGGTTTTTCCACACCCTCCTGAATTTGAGCTAACACATAACCTACACTAAAACTACTCGCGTCCGTATATAGAATAAATTCCTCATTAAACCGTGGATGCGCTAGTACAGGAGGTGAGATTAACGCCGTCTTTAGTGTATCAAATGCTATTTCACAATCACGTGACCAAACAAAGTCGACGCCTTTCCTTAACAGACCATGCAATGGATGCGCAATCTTAGCAAAATCCTTAATAAACTTTCTATAGAAATTAGCCAAACCCAGAAATGACTTTAATTCTGTAACCGATTTTGGTGTGGGGAAATTCTTGACAGCGTCCAATTTAGAAGGATCTGCCATGACCCCGTGTTCGTTGACCCGGTGACCTAGAAATTTGACCTCGCGCCTACCAAAAACGCACTTCCGTGGTCCTAACTTTAAATTGGCTTCGCGTAAACGTGTAAGAACTTCATCAATATGAATTAAATGATCTTCAAATGTTGCTGAGAATGCTAAAATATCGTCCATGTAGGCGCAGCATGAGTCGTTTAGCAAATTTATTAGAACGAATTGTATTGTGTTTTGAAAACTTGCCGAACTATTCATCATTCCCATAGGTAACACCTTGAAAGCAAACTTACCGTAATGAGAGACAAAGGAAGTCTTATGTACATCGTCAGGATTTATAGCTATTTGCCAAAATCCCGAACTAAGGTCTAGGGTCGAAAAATACTTTGGACATTTACTCCCAATGATATCTAAAGTATCTTTTATCCCAGGAAGAGGGAAAGCAATGGGTTCTGTAATAGAATTTATCATCCTATAATCTATAACCATACGAAATTCACCATTTGGTTTACGTACTAGTAAAACCGGAGAACTGTAAGGAGAAGTAGAGGGAACTACCAAACCCTGGTCTAACAACTTATCAATTTGTCGTTTAATTTCCTCACGCTTATCTGGAGAAGCTTTATATGGAGGGCGAGATACGGTCTTACTACCTGGTTTTAAATTGATTCTATGCTTAATTATATCACAATATCCCAAGGTGTTTGTGTCATCAACGAACGCATCCTTATTTTTCCATAATACCTGTTGTAACTGCAATACCTGTTCTGAGGTTAAAGTAGAATCTTCAAAATCAAATGCCTTTAAAAACTCCTGTTTACTTAACCTATTTGGACGTACAACTGGCCCGTTGCGACTAACATTAGTATCAAAAGTATGGATATCAGTACCATCTGGCAAAATTCTGAAATTACCTAAACGGGTACCCCTCCTCAATTTTACAGGCGTATCCCTACAATTCACTAGTCTAACTGGAACGCGCCCATTCTGCACAGCACCTAAAACTCTCGCAGTAGCAATACCAATGTGAGCAAGCGACATTGTGTTTGTAGTATGACCTACTATACCGTTAGGGTAATTCCCACGAACACGCGCCGATATAACACACTCTGAACGAGCAGGTATAGAATATGTCTTAGACGCGCGTATAAGGGACGATGGACGTAAAGTAACTTTGCGCTTCATAAAATCAATAATAGCTCCATTTCTACGTAAGAAATCATGGCCTATAATTAAATCCTGCTTCAATTCTTTGAGGACATAGACTTGCATAGTAATCGCACGATTAGTAAAGAAAACAGGAATTCTAAGACATCCTAAAATAGGCAAAGTACGCCCATCTGGCAAAGTAACTATCTTATAACTTGATTTGAAAAGCTTACACTTTCTTAACTTACGAATATTAATTAACAAAGACTCTGAAATTATTGATACATCGGAACCTGTATCTATAAGTGCTGATACTTTGCGATCAAAAATACGCACATTAATTAAATTATCATTTACAATCATTGACTCTGGCAAATTAACACAATTGAGATTTAAAGATATTCCGTTGCGAGACCTCTCATCTGACTGCTTATACAATTTTCGTCTCGCAACGTTTACCCGTTTTTTGGAAAAGCATATCGGGCACCATTTCTATCACAAAATCTGGCCACATGGCCTATCTCCCCGCAATTGTAACACCCACGATCAGGATTTGCATAACAATTAGGACTTGAATGCCCTGGCTTATTACAAAATTTACAAATCTGCTTAGCCGTATTAACTTGTCGACCGCCATAACGTGGAGTTACTACTGGCGGTCTATTTACGTTAGAATAAGTATAGCTCTGGCCTACCCGTGACCGTGGTCCAGCGTTTGCGTAGGGTTCTTGTCGTATTTGAACAGGCGCTGCTGGTACAGGGAGGGGCGTCACCGCCGCTGCTGATAGCTTCTCATGTAGAACTTCGTTCTGTTTTAGCAAAGAGTCGAAGGCTTGTTGTAAAACCTCTGTAGACGTGTGTGAAGTATGACCGGTTTTCAGTGCTTTGACGTCATCGTCGAACCGTTCCACCACTTCTGCTGTTCGGGCGAAAGCCACGGCCTGCTGGAAATTGACCGGATCTCTGTTGATTACCGTACTACGTATAGACGGTATTAACCCCTGTAAAAATAAACTAAAAAGCTCGTTATCATTTCTGTTATAACGATAGCACATATCCCTTAAACGTGAGGCATATTTTTCGATTGTTTCTTTGTCCATTTGCTTAATTGTTCTTAGCTCTTGATCTATACGCCATTGTGGTGCTCTGTTCTGGAATCGTCCGATGAAAGCTGCACGCATGTTCTCCCAGTTGTTCGCCAGGTCGCCAGGCAAGGACGTGTACCATCTCTCTGCTTCACCAGACATAAGCAGACTAAAAATATTCAGACGTTGAATATTGTCAAACTGCTTAAGGACGACATATGCATCAAATTTACGCAACCATCTGGTTGGTATTTCATCTTCCTTCCCATAAAATTGAGGTGGTATGATATCGTTACCCACCGTCATATTCTGCATTCTGTTGACAATGCGTTGTAGCTCTTGGTGAACCAGCCGTGCGTCTTGCCGCTGGCCTTGGTTGACCTCTGCTCCATTGTTTTCTGGCTGTGGAGCTTCTTGCTGGATATTCGGGTCTGCTTCTGCCATTACTGTAGGTGGCCGTTGACAAGGATGTAAATGTCGGTTTCTTCTCAGTCTTCTACCAGAACGTAATAACATTAAATGGACCAGTTGGATTTTCCACCAGTGATGCGAGTCGTAGAGTTGAACGGTATAAGTATGGATAGTTCAGACGTTACACTCTAGCACTCACACTCTCATACTCTCGTACGGGATCGTTCAGGTCCAAGTCGGGAATTAGTCACGACTGAGAAGATATTTCGGCTTGCCAGAATCACCTACCCGAGTGCTTCTGGATGTTTAATTCTCACTTTAAATATACTTCCAATACAATGGAACTTACACAACAACTAAATATAGAAAATCACGCCATAAGATCACGCCATCATAAAAGTTATTATATACTTTTCTCTAACCAATCATGTGAATTACAGTTACATCATGTTTGCCCAGCTTCGTCATCGCCAGTCTATTTCTGACCTATGGCCTACAATGCCGAAATGTAGAATTTATTCCCATAATTCCGAAATACGATATTTTGGATCGTAACAATACATGTTTGATTTTCAATTAAATAAACATCATTGACAGTTTTTATGCCATGGTATGATGAAAATACAAATCGGAAACTTGATTGGTGAGCTCAAACATTTAGATAGACCGGTCAGTTTCTCCAGCTTGGGGGGATGGGGGGGGTGTCAGTGTTATTTTCCATTGGGCCAACAAAAAGTCACTGACCCCGTGAATAAAGTTTCATAGCATCTGACAGTAAGCTGTAGAGGGAAGAGCTTTGAGACTGGTATATGTCTACCTCTTGTGTGAGTGTGTGTGAATAAGGGGGGGGGGGGTTCTAGGGGGTGTCCCCCTAGAAGCCCTGAAGGATTTTTACTTCTAAAGGCAATGTTTAGGCCATTCACAGACACTTTCAGACAATAATTTACAAACTTTTATAAATTTTATAAATTTATAAAGTTTCATAGCATCTTGACAGTAAGAGGTGGAGGGAAGAACTTTGATTTGAGACTGGAACATGTCTACCTTTTACGGAGGGGGGGGGGGTCTAGGGGGTGTCCCCCGAGAAGCCCAGGAGGTTTTTACTTCTAAAGGCAATGTTTAGGCTATTCACAGACACTTTCAGACAATAATTTGCAAGCTTCACAAGACAGCTCTAACATGTAAAAAGCAACTACATAAGGTTGAAACATTTTTGAAATAAAGTTTCATAGCATCTTGACAGTAAGAGGTGGAGGAAAGAACTTTGATTTGAAACTAGAACATGTCTACCTCTTATGGGGGAGGGGGGTTCTAGGGGGTGTCCCCCTAGAAGCTCTGGATGATTTTTACTCTTAAAGCCAATTTTCAGGCTATTAACAGACACTTTCAGACAATAATTTGCAAGCTTTACAAGATAGCTCTAACAATTGTAAAAAGCAACTACACATGGTTGAAACATTTTTTAAATAAAGTTTCATAGCATCTTGGCAGTAAGAGGTGGAGGGAAGAACTTTGATTTGAGGCTTGGACCGAACTTTGATTTGAGGCTTGGACATGTCTACCTCTTATGGGGGGATCCTAGGGGTCTCCCCTAGAAGCTTTTCAAGTTTTTTTTACCAATTTTGGTGAATCTTATTGTTGGTTTAACGAATGAGTGGCCTATGGGGTGATGGAGTCCAAGGGGTCTCCTCCTGCCAGATCTGTAGTTTTTTGTTTCTATTTACTAGGCAATTTTTAGGTTATTCATAGCCTCTGAGATATATATTGCCAAGCATCGAAAAGCTAAAGGAAATATAACCTTTTTAAATAGGTTTTCCATGTTATAAAAGTGGGCCTGTAACATTGGTATAGGGGCATTGATATTGCATGTATAGTAAAGTTGCTGATGTGTTAGAGCACTTTAGGAGGTCATACCTATAGTGTACAATAGAAACTTGAATTTGAGTTGTGGTGTTGATACATGTAGTGTCTGAAATAAGAAGTATATCATCCCTTCTGACAAATTCATACTGAAGAGACTAGAACAATTTAGATTAAGTTCTTTTATAAACTATCCAATAGTAATAGTAATAGTATGAAGATTACCATTACAAAACAGTCAAGTTCACTTTTGCCCCAAAGTGCAAGATAAGTGAAGCACTGATTGTGAAACAGCCAAAAAATTACATGGCATGTTCTGTAACTAGTGTGGTAGCTAGGTAATACATGTATTATATGTATAATTTTATGTATAGTTATGTTTGAACCCTTACATGAAGTAATATTTAAACCATTTATGAAAGAAACAGAGACAAGAACAAATATATATATGTACCACAGGCTATAAACTGACTGGTCCCTGACATGTGTTTGAAACTGTTTGTCATGATTTGACAAGTGTCCTGGTTGGAGAGGTACGGGCAAGTTGAACAGTATACTCGAACCTGTGCATCATTTCCCTGTCAAGATATTTTTTTTTCTAGCAGCAGTGGTCCATCTTTTTTTTTTCCATCACCCACTCATATCCGGATTTTTTTTTCAAGCAAATCCACTTGGCATCTTTTTTTCCCCCGAAATCTTCCAAGCCCCCCCCCCAGGATATCAAATGGTCCACCCCTTACATGTATATCTTGCTGTCTCTGCTGTACAAGCAAAGGCACTGCTCTTTATTCGCCAGGAAGAAAAATATATACACACATATATATATGTGCTGTGATGGGCAACAAATGTGATGTTGTCAATGCTACAATTTGTAAGTGAACGTGTGGATTTCAACATGTACGCGATAAGAATATTTCCACCGCAAAGGCGATGAGTCTCTCATACGAAGAACTCAGAGTGTAAGGCAGTGCCATTGTCGTCAGTTTACAAAGTTTTCCACATGTAACTCTTGTTATGATGTTACACAAACTTACGGTAATACACACTCTCATTAAATCCAAATTTTCTATGGAGTTTATTCGTCAATATTGTTGTAGTGTGTGAAGTGCATAAGAATCAATCTGGCGTTCAACCTCGATGTTGTTGTGTAAGCGACAGTGTTGACAAAACAACATACACATGTACGCCGCGTGATGTACAGCAAATGCCCCTGGCCGGTTGGCGGCAGTCACGTCAATTTGTGTGTGGGTTAAACACTAAAACTTAGAAAGTCACCAAAATAGACGAAAAAAACCTCAAAACCGCGCAAGACGCTACAATTATTGCAGCTATTTTGTGTTGATTGTATGGGATTTGTATGGGGTAAAATTCATGAACTGTTGGCGAGGACACGTGGCCTGTACTAGCTAGGTTTAGCGGTTGCTTATGGTGTATAACAGTTCCGAATGGAAAGCTTGGCCGCAGACAGACTAGCTATTTGCTTATTGACGTGGGATTGATCTACACCTGGCATGATCTAAACTCTGTCGATAGATTGACTAACGTCCTCTCAACATAGTAGTCAGTACAACATGTAGCAACCCAGTGATGGCTTCAAACTACTTTTTAAATCTCTCGCTCATCGAATTTTCAAAGTATTTTTATGTTCCCAACTTTCCACATATGGTTTTGCATGTAATAATTGTAAGGAATGTTCTCTCGATCTCATAAGTGTAAAACTTTTTGTGTCTTAAGTTTCGATCATTTCATGTGATGAAACTTAACTTGAATTTCCCGCTCACTGTTTACAGTATGAGTCAGCATGGTTGCGCCCACCCATTATGGATAGATGGTACTTATCTCTGTTCAAGTTGTTGATGTTACTTGTTTGAATGTGTATGGCGCTTCATTAGGGCCTTTATTATGTACATCTTATTTGACTCGCCTCGACAACTTATTTGGCAACTCGACATCTTATTTGATTCGTCTCGACAACTTATTTGGCAACTCGACATCTTATTTGATTCGTCTCGATAACTTATTTGACTCGCCTCAACAATTTATTCGGCTCCTCGATACCTTATTTGCCTCAACAACTTCTTTGGCTCCTCGATAACTTATTTGACTCGCCTCGACAACTTATTTGAGTCGTCATCTGCATATTCGCCATGTGTACATCTCATTCAAGTACTCTATCGCACGTTCTGCTGGTAGACCTAATTTGAACACCCCAAGTCACTGGAGATGTTTACCATGCCAAATAAGTTATCGAGCATCAGAAAAAGGAGTCGAGTCAAATGTGACATGTATTATTCTTAGAATACTTTTCAGTAGGCTAGAGGTACCGTTGTATCATGACCCGGAAATACATCAGACGGTATGCATACCACTCAGAAACCATACGTTGCTGCTCGAGAGTATCACAAATCTCACAATACAAGACACATCGTCATTATCCATATTTATATCAATAATCAGATATCGATCTGTGGAATATCCTAGAGGCATTCAATCAATTTGTGTCAGGATGGGTGAAACTTGAAAGAAGTGTTTACGTTAGTATGTCCACAATGAACTACGACTCGTACGACGACTACTAGTACTACTCCTACTAGTAATTGTAGCGAGGCACTGCCACAGGTAAGATTTTCGCCTATGTTTTCAATTGAAAACTAATTTGAAGTGCAGTGGTTATATTTACATAAACTATAGAATTTATATACTATTCCTCATATATGTAGCGTCACTTCACAATGTCAACGAAGGTGCTGACACTATTTTTGAAGACCACCCTCCGCCTTCCCACATCCCAATCAAGTATTACATTGTGCCAGCAGTTTTGAAGTTGAAAGAAGCATCATTGCTATGTAGCACACATTTAACGAACTCACTTAGTTGTTGTATCACACTGTTTATCATATTTAATTTAATATTAAATGTTTATCATTTAAAAAAAAAAACATGTTGATAAGATACATGTCATATGTATACACAAACAGCTGGCACTGATTCAACTCACATTCATACATCCCATAATGATCACATCACTTTTATAAGAAACAAATATAGAATACATGTGTGCAGTCTAGTGTTTGAATATGCTTTGCACTCCATGCACAATATAAACAGAAGTCTATATAATTAATCATCTCTAATCTATGCTGATTAATTGTAATGTTTTTGTATTGCATGATAATATTGAGGATAAATCAATTGTCCCTAATCTTAATTGATTTTGAGATTCTCGTCCTAGAAATCATGGAGTAAAACAAACTGAGATTCACTGTGCCAAGTGTTTTCATGTGAAACAGAAATAAACATGCCATAGATGAATAGAAACAATATTTTACCATAGCTTATTTTGATATAGGCATAAAATATCTAATCAGTATTTTAGTAACCTGCTAACAAAATATATATTTATTTTAGGTCCTGTATTGTCAGCACTTGATAAAGAAACCACTGAATCCATGAGTGATTGTTGAGATTGGTGGAAAGATAGTAGCAGCTCACTGATTACATGGCTGGTCTTGGTGAATGCTGTGCTCATGGTGTTAAACAAGCCTTAGATGAACCAAAATTAATTAACTGCAATAATAATTGATTAACTGCAACCACAGTTGCAGTTAATCAGGGTACAGACGATATTTTATTGCCATGGTCACAGTTACTCATTCCACAGGCAATCTTATCATGCCATGGTTACACATACTCAGTCTACAGACAATCTCACCAGGGTTGCAGTTACTCAGTGTACAGACAATTTTCAAGTTTTGCAATTCCAAAGTTTTATCATTTTCTAGCTCACCGTTTTCAGTACCTTTCTGCCATTTTTCACTGTAAGGTGGAGTGCTTTGTTTAATCAATTTAATACATTTAGTTCTGATCTTGCTGGTTATTAAAGCACCCCATTTTTATGCAAAACCAGACATGTCTGTGAATTGTGTTTTGCATATTTTTGTGTGGTGATTATTTGTAAGAAGTTGTTTTTTGTGTGTAACAATTTAGCTGCATTATTATTTTAGCTTGAATTGAGGCATCTGTGAAAATCAAAAACAGCTACATTTGTAGACTAGACTGGGACAAAGCCTACTGGTTACTTTATTAGCGACTCTGTGCAAGTCAGACAGTCACTGAACAATCATTGAAACTTAGTGTATATCAGTCTCTGAATCCCAGTCTATGAATCCAGTTAAAAGAGTATGTGTTAGTTAATCAATGAAAATCGGTGTAAGACAGTTGCTGTATCCATTATGTAAAAAGTATATATTATAGTCAGTCATTGATAATCATTGAAACTCTACCCATGTCAGTCACTGAACTGGATTAAAATGGCCATATGGATATGAGGATTAGCTATTTATTTTGGATTTTAAATTTATAAAACAATGTGAAACAACATATGTTAAGTCCTTTGTTTGTAACTCAAATTCTGAAAGATTAACAAATGTATAACATGTTTGTTATTGTATGTACAATATCAAACTTTTTACACATTATTTTAGCTTTTTACAATGTAATGACTTACATAGACTTGGTCAGTATTATTTTACATTGAAGGAAGCCATGATAACATTGTTTTATAAATAAACAATTCAAAATAAATCCTCATCCATGTATGGCCACTTTCAGGTAGTGTGTATGATTATAGACAAAAATAGCTTGACTGAAGAATTGAAGAGTCCTTTCCTGTGTATTTTAGTCACATCACTATAAAGCAGATATGTGTATATGCTTTTCTTTAGTGCAATCATACCGTTTCCATGCTATAAACAGTCTAGCATGTTCAAGGTAGTGGTAATCTGCTGTATTCAAAGAATTCTATAAGAAGAACCTATGGAAATCAAGATGGTGGACAATTTGAATTCATATGATTTATCCTCAGTATATTAGTGTGAGCAGCACATTCTACATTGTTGTTACAGTACTTTACTTGAGGATCTGTAGACTGAAAGATCCAGTCTTGTGTAAACTCCTTTATTACATCTGAATGGAATATTGAGTTGCTGCCCTGCAGCTTTATATCCTGAGAATTTGACATGTGTTACTGTTGTTGACTGTGAATGATCATGTAATATTCTGATGTAATACTTACCTTGTTGGGTATGCAAGTTTTTTATATTAAAATATAATTTTCCATTTGATTTATTTCATGTTTCTATACATTATGTAATGTAATGTAATGTAATGTAATGTAATGTAATGTAATTTAATGTACTGTAATGAAATGTAATGTAATGTAATGTAATGTAATGTATGGGTGGGTGGGTGGGTGAATGGATGGATGGATGGATGTACATAGGGATGTAGCTAATTTTAAATGTAGCCAGTAAAATGTGAAACATAGGCAGTACTATATTATCTAAGAGTGAGACCAATGATGGAAATATAGTGGTTGAAACAATGATTTTGTAGAGAAATCCGTAAAAAAGGAGTATACTAACCATGCATCCACCTATGGACACATGCTCATATGTATAACTGTGTGTACATGTAAGTTAAGACAATGGGCCACAAGTGAAAATAGAAAGTTAAAAGGAGATAATGAGGGGTTATTTAGAACAACAACTACAACTGTGATTAACTAGAAATATTTATTTATAAGATGAACGCCTGGTGACTTACATTTCATCTTAGCTACTATGTCTGCATACTGATGTGATAGGTGTTTAGTACTTTGGCCTTGTATATATTTCAAAACAACACAAATTAATAGGTATGCCCAATTTTATTCTAATATTGCTACCCTTAGTTGACTCTAATTACTAAATGTGGGTCTCAACATACAGTGGACTCAGGCATAGGTGGCCATTACTTATAAATTCCCAAAGATTTTTTTAATTCTTCATTCAGCCAAAGAGAATACAAGTGAGTGAGGGGTTTTCAGTAGGAGTCATTACACAAGTAATGAAAACAACCTCTAAGGGCACGAGTGTCATCAGTCAGCCTGAAGAAGCATCCATGAAAGGATACAAAACTGAAGTGCAGTAGGATGAAACAGGATACTTTGCCACAAACGATTCTAATTATGCTTTAAGCTAATCAAAAATTCAAGCCAAGTTTTGTCATTGCCAACAATACTTATTGAAATTTAGTAAATACTGTACATGTACCTTTCAACCAGACTGAATATAATACAGTCATTATTGTCGTGAAATTTAAGTCCGGTATAAAACTTCACCTTTTCATTATTAGCATCAATGGTTTAGTAAAAACAGTAAACTGTTCCTGATTCTGTTGAGTCCGTCTCGGTGCATTTCTCAAATTATTAATCTCTATATATAAAGTCTCATTATCTCTGCATGAGAAATATCTGTACCACTGCACTGTCTGTGTTGAAATGGTGCGATGTCCCTCTTTTAAAGTCTCGGTGTCTATTAAACTCGCTACTGAATCAGCTGGTTTAATTTTATTGCTGGAAAATATGTAGAAGGGAACCTCTCTGATGTCCACTGAGTTTTTTTTCTGACCTCTGCATGGTTTGTTCATATCTTTCCATTCTGCCTGTGGATGGGGATTGTGACACTGTATGTCTCATGTGTAGAGAAGGAACTGGATTTGTCGAGTAATACAACTTTGAAGGCTGACCTGTCAACATAAAACATCAAACAGAAAAATGTTGAATCATCATTTTTAATCTCAAAATGAACATGAAAAAAACACTCAAAATAGGAACCAATAGTTGAAATTGGTGACAGAATAGCTATGTAATAGAGCCCTAAGAAATAATAAGGTGTGTGTGTGTGGGGGGGGGGGGGTACTTTTTCCAAATGGGTCCTCAGGGAGGGCCATTGTTTAGAAAATGGAAATTGGTGTGAGGAGCAGAGTGGGTCTCACAGTAGTAATGGGGGAACAACATTACAAGATATTGGTAATAATGTGGTGGAGTTGAGATGTTGACCAATCAGCCCTGGGGTTGTCAGTTGTGCACTCCATCTAGGCTTTGGTAGTTCCGGCCTTCAGCTCAGCCAATAGATCAAAACACAGGCTTTGATACAAACACAAACTGTGATGCCTTCAAAAATCATCAATGTGGTGGGATCTTACTACAGAAAAATTGTCTGTTTCTAGTGGGATTGAACCCAGGACCTCCTGACGACTAATCTTGAGCTCTAACAACTATGCCACAGAGAGGCAGTTAAAAATGTTTTTCATTAAAATCTTTTTACAGGGCATGGTCATTTGTTGGAGAAAGAAAATTGAGGGAGGGTCACTTTTTACATCCCCCCCCCTCCCCCCCCCCCCCCGGCTAAAAAAAAAACATAAGTAGAATTACATGTTTCTCAATTTGACAACTTTCAGTTTGGATATTATTGCTTGCATTACCTGCAATGAATGTAAAACATTTTGGAATTGAAAAATGAAAATAAACACTACTACAACTTTACACTCTACAAAATGGAAAGGGAAATAACAACTCAAAATAACAACATTGGCATTTATCACTCATCATCATCATGTCCCTGTAAACAGATTCACTTGGCAGCTCAGTATCGCATGTATTAATCTCGTTACATTTTCACAGCTGGTTATCTGGGGACATGACCTTATATATATATATATATATATATATATATATATATATATATATATATATATATATATATATATATATATATATATATATATATATATATATATAGATCAAAACACAGGTAATGCAAAACAATATATATATATATATATATATATATATATATATATATATATATATATATGATATTCACATAACAGGTATTTTTTGATCATGACTCAGTGTGGACTGCTTGACTGTCTTGCATCTACTTTATAAGATCCCGGGTTAGCACTATCTTAATTATAATTATTGACTACACAGGGCCAAAAGGAGTTTAATAGCATCTTGACAGTGAAAGGTATGGGAAAACTTGAGCAGGGAATATGTATATCTCATTGGGGGGGGGGGGGTCCTATGGGGTCTATAAGCCCTGGAGGTTTTTTACTTACATCTTGACAGTAAGAGGGGAAGAGCTTGAGACTGGGATATGTCCATCTCATGTGGGGGGGGGGGTGTCCAAGGAGGTCTCCCTCTAGAAGCCCTGGAGGATTTTTACTCTTATAAAAGCCATTTTTTAGTCTATTCAGACCCTTTCAAGCAATAACTCAATCCATGACAGTACCATCAAGTATCAGAAACTATTCTCTATAACTTACATAGGGTTGAAATATGTTCTTAAAGTTAAACAGTTAAATGGCATCATTAAATACATGTAGTAAAGGTCAGCACATCTACTGGTAGTATCATTGGTAGGGGAGATTTGTTAGACTACCTTGGCAAACATTTCACATCTTTAAAAGACAATATCATCTCAAATTACAATTGGGTGAAAATATTTAAGAAAAGTTCAATACCATTATGACAGGTTGTTGGTGCATCTGATTGTTGGTTGAATGCAAGAGTGGCCTCTGGGGGTGAGGGAGTCCTTGGGGTTTTTCCCCTGGCAGATCTGCAGTTTTTGGCTTCTATTAAGACAATGTTTAGGTTATTCATTGCCTTTTAGGTAATATTTCCAAGCTTCGAATAGCTAACGTAAATGTAAGTTTTAAATGAGTTTCCCATGTCACATAAAAATGGCCCTGTAACATTGGTATAGTGGCATTAATATTGCATGTACAGTAAAGTCACCGGTACATTAGAGAACTTTAGGAATTGTCATACCGAGTGTATAATAGAAACTGGAATCTGATGAGATGTGGTGATTTGTAGTGTCAATAACATGTAGTGTCCAAAATAGAAAGTGTATTAATCCCTTCTGACAAGTTCATAGTGACGAGTAAGGAACATTTTAGATTAACTTCTTTTATAAACTATCTATGAAGATTACCATTACAAAACCTTCAAGTTCACTTTTGCCCCATAGTGCAATATAAGTGAAGCACTGATTGTGAAACAGCCAAGCATTTACATGACATGTTCTGTAACTAGTGTGGTAGCTAGGTAATACATGTATATGTATATTTATTGTTATGCGTGAACTAATAAGGAATATTTAAAGAAATCATGTAAGAAACAGGGAGAAGAACAAATATTGACATGTACCACATTTCAGACAAGGCTATATGCCATTGTAGAAAGAGGATTTTTTTCTTCCATCACAATCCAAAACACAATGACCCCCTATCCACAATTTTGAAAACAGCATGACCCCCCCCCCCACTGGCAATTTCAAAAACAGGGTGACCCCCTCCCCCCACCCCCAGGCCGAAGGAACTGACCGACCCCTTAATCCTATTCAAGAATGGTGATGGGTCATAAGTAATGGTGTTATTTGGTATTTACGATATTCAAAACTATTATCAATGCTGACGGTATATTTTGAATATGACGATGCCTGAATAGAACTATTAGCTCACAAGTGACACTAACTGTGCTGTGTCACCGTGAACGTACACGGAACGATCGTCAGACAGTAATAATGGACGGGATCACAACAAATAATTAAATAATAAATAGCGTATTGAATATTTAGATAAAGTTTAAATTTCTCTACCTGTGACAAAGTACATGTAATCTCCACAGACTAGACACGCGTGACGTATCCGATACTCTGTTGTTTCCTTCTCGAGATAAAGCGGTAAGCCATCATTAAGTCCTCTCTCCTCTCGGACAGCTCTGTTTGATCTCTTTCTCCAACATATTTAGAACGTATACTTTGGTTATAACATTTACTTCCGCGTTTCCGGGTTAACATTGTGAGGACCCACCAGTCACTCTTCAAAAAAACTACACAAAACTTTGATGACGCTCTTTGACGTAACAGCAGATTTTGTATGACGCGAAGTGACGTTTGCGCAAGAGAGTGTAACAAATTGGGGGTTACCTCTACTGTTTAGGTAATCCCCTTCAATGTTACTCTCTCTCTCCACTCTCTCTCTCCACTCTGTACACGGGATCGACTTGGACTTTTAGGGAATTAGCTCAGACTACACACAATGTTCATGGTTAACCTGGATCATTTGAAAGTGGCCACGGAGCAGATCGAAGCTCCTGACCTCGGACCGTCTCTTCCAAAGACTGAATCCATCATTTTATTATTCCATCAAATTCTTATAAACATAAAATATACAATACTCAAATGATTGGGTGATAAAGTAATCATCACCATAAATGACTAAAACGGAAGTATTGCCGTCGCCTTAATTCAATGCAAATGATATTGACAAATATGAAAACTAGCCAAACAATGTGATCACGTCATTGTTCTTCCAACTGTCTGTAATTAGTCATTAGTTGACATCAACGATCTTATAATAACTTAATGTTGTCATCTTAGAAGAATACTATTCGCGAAATGCAAACATTTGTTCTAAGTATTAATTCATGACAGCTGAGAGTTCACGGTGACCTCGCAAAACATCAAAACTTAGCGAATATTAAAAAGTTGTATTCTCTCATCCGTAACACTATCACCTTTTCCCAAAGTGTGGCGTCCCCGCCACACATTAAAATATTCAAAATAATTGCCTTTCATAAATGAAACACTTTTTATGATTTTGTAAATCGATAGAAAAGGAGAAAAGTACAAACAATTAAAGAAATTAAACTTGGAATATTATGGATGTGGGCTCATTTCTTGAACAGCAGTCTGATTTCGAGACAGGCAGTTTACTTTCAAAGATTGGAATTGCAGCGATTATCTTTTTCAACATTGACGATAATGCGAGAGGTTATTCAAGAAGTACCTTTAGAGTCATACAGCTCCTCGATTATACAGCGTCTGGCCAGACTATACAATCACTCACACAGCCGTGCCTATCTTTTACCCAGATAAAAATGAAATCCTTTTGAATTTTGACTTGTAAAATCTATCATACAGGTACTCTTCAATGACAACTCAAAATCATGAAATGAATGATCATTTCATTAAACAAGTGGTGTCATTCTTTTTTGTGAAAAAACAACAACTTTACGTCGTTTACGATTGAAAAAAGTTGGACTAGCAGTTATCATGCGGGTTTTTAGCATCTGAGGAATTTCAGAAATTCTTGTGGAATTTGAAAGGAAATTTTGCATAGACAATAATACAGCTCATTTCGGTCGGATCTCTGTTTTACACTCAAATTTAAATTCAAATAGTTATCTTGTACTGCAGATTCAATAAAATACTATATCAACATGGTTCCTTTCTTTACTGTAGGAACTTTAAATCACAAAATCAGACTCAACTTGTGAGCAACGCATTTATCTGTAGCGTTTCGGCTCACTACAACTCAGAGTCAATAAAACTTCGGAGTTTCCAATACTCCATACTTCAATACATATTCTTATTAAAACTAAAATTTTCTCCATAGAAAAATCAATAATATTCTTCCTGCTTGTACGCGACCGTTGAGATGTAAAACAGCATCACTGAAATGGTTGTGATAGGAAAATAGATTCCCAGAATTGTTCGTCGTCAAACTAAATCGAGCATACAATTATTATTTCTCATGATTAGCTTTGTACACAGTAACAAACTCGCTGATCGTGAATAGAAATGAATTCGAGGAATAAAAATAATGTCAATCTTTGAAAAAGGTTTTACTCCCGTATGATTAAAGAGTTGTTTGTCCTTCAAAGTCTTAAGAATGTAGTTCACATGCGAACTGCTTCGGTCTGCATCGGCGTCCGATACGCGATATCTCCAATCGCCTGTCAGCTGTTCGGTCCCCGTTGAAGGTTTCATGCTACAACGTTTATCAAAGTCTCTATCGCTGTCTGTTTATTCACAATTCCACGTTTTGAAACACAGTCCCTCCTTCTGAGATGTCTTAGTCCATCACTGCAATATTTTACGAGTTCTAGTTCGAGTTGAATTCCCACCATTGCAACATAATAATTAAAAGTTTCCTTTCGAAAAGTTATCGAGTCATCGATTTCTCACTCACCCAGCGGCGTTGTTTTTTTTCTTCTTCTCAAAGGTTGTCAATTATTCTTCATAAAGTTTAAATTTGTCTCATTACGCGCACAATGGTCCTTCTAGTCCAAGGCCGGTTTTTCCACCAATGTAACAAATTATGGGGTGACCTCTACTGTTTAGGTAATCCCCTTCAATGTTACTCTCTCTCTCCACTCTCTCTCTCCACTCTGTACACGGGATCGACTTGGACTTTTAGGGAATTAGCTCAGACTACACACAATGTTCATGGTTAACCTGGATCATTTGAAAGTGGCCACGGAGCAGATCGAAGCTCCTGACCTCGGACCGTCTCTTCCAAAGACTGAATCCATCATTTTATTATTCCATCAAATTCTTATAAACATAAAATATACAATACTCAAATGATTGGGTGATAAAGTAATCATCACCATAAATGACTAAAACGGAAGTATTGCCGTCGCCTTAATTCAATGCAAATGATATTGACAAATATGAAAACTAGCCAAACAATGTGATCACGTCATTGTTCTTCCAACTGTCTGTAATTAGTCATTAGTTGACATCAACGATCTTATAATAACTTAATGTTGTCATCTTAGAAGAATACTATTCGCGAAATGCAAACATTTGTTCTAAGTATTAATTCATGACAGCTGAGAGTTCACGGTGACCTCGCAAAACATCAAAACTTAGCGAATATTAAAAAGTTGTATTCTCTCATCCGTAACACGAGCACATATTTACTGAAGGGGAGCTAGGGATGCTAAAATATCGCCTCCAAGAGAACGTCATACATGTTGACTAAATAAGTTATCGAGGAGCCAAAGAAGTTGTCGAGGCGAGTCAAATAAGTTGTCGAGGAGCCAAAGAAGTTGTCGAGGCAAATAAGTTATCGAGGAGCCAAAGAAGTTGTCGAGACGAATCAAATAAGAATTCGAGTTGCCAAATAAGTTTTCGAGGCGAGTCAAATAAGATGTCGAGTTGCCAAATAAGTTGTCGAGGCGAGTCAAATAAGATGTCGAGTTGCCAAATAACTTGTCGAGGCGAGTCAAATAAGATGTCGAGTTGCCAAATAACTTGTCGAGGCGAGTCAAATAAGATGTACATAATAAAGGCCCTAATGAAGCGCCATAAATGTGGCTATTTTCAAACATGTTTGACCATAAAACCTGAACGCATTTACGGGAACGGCTGTATTTCGATATTTATAGACCTTCCACGGTTTCCTAATCTCTGCAGATGATTAGGTTGGGCAATAAAATATAATTTAGTTATCTAAATCCTTTTGGTGGCTGATTTATCTGTACCATCTACATATACATCTATAGTATAGTATAGTATACACACATACTATGATACTATGAAATCTTACTTGAATTTCCCTGGACTGTTTTCTTAGTCTAGCTTTAAAGGGGTCATATGGATGAGGATTGGGTTTTTAAATTTTAACACAATTAT
Organism: Glandiceps talaboti; assembly: GCF_964340395.1. Classification (NCBI taxonomy): domain Eukaryota; kingdom Metazoa; phylum Hemichordata; class Enteropneusta; family Spengelidae; genus Glandiceps; species Glandiceps talaboti. Next base: position 26,062,645 of record NC_135555.1, on the reverse strand, counting down.
ATCATGGCTTCCTACTTGGAAAATCAATATGAAACAGCATATGACAAGACCTTCAAGTTGTTTGTAACTCAATAAATAGGAAAGGTTTAATAAAATATGTAATATGTTTGTTACTGTACATACAATACACACTGTTTACGCATTTGTTCGCTTTCTGCAAAGTATTGAGTTGCAAACATAGATCTGGCCAATGATTTTTCAAGTAGGCAGCTTGTTTTATGCATTAAAATTCGAAGTGGCGTTTGATTGGTTGACATAAAGACCGAATGAAGTGAGAACAACAATAAGATTTCACCATTTTACCTTACACAATAAAACTGTGATTAGTCAAGACCCAATTAATTAGAGCCGTGTAAAGACCCAAATAATTAGAGCCGTGTAAAGACCAAATTAATTAGAGCCGTGTAAAGACTAAATTAATTAGAGCCGTGTAAAGACCCAATTAATTAGATCAGTGTAAAGACCCAATTAATTAGATCAGTGTAAAGACCCAATTAATTAGAGTCGTGTAAGGACCCAATTAATTAGAGCCGTGTAAAGACCCAATTAAATAGATCAGTGTAAAGACCCAATTAATTAGAGTCGTGTAAGGACCCAATTAATTAGAGCCGTGTAAAGACCCAATTAAATAGATCAGTGTAAAGACCCAATTAATTAGAGTCGTGTAAGGACCCAATTAATTAGAGCCGTATAAAGACCCAAAGTTATGATTTCTCACATTTCTTATCATGCGTCCATTGTTGTACTTGTAGGTACTGTGGTCTAACATTAGAAATACCAAAGAAATATGATGATGTCGACGTCAGAAAAGTTAGGAACTTAAGGAAGGTAGGTTGGTAAATTGGGGTCTTGTTGTGACATTGACGCCATCGTATTTCTCGTGTAATATTATCTCAATCCACTGATAGTAGTGTGACAGGCAGAGCCCGGGAGGCAGGGTCCCTCAATCAGGTATGATAGCATGGATGTCTCTCGTCTTAGCTGATGTCGCCGGCCAGGTATGTGTAATGCTGCAATTACTGGTCCAAGGAATTGTGGGATAGCTTCACTTCCGCTGTCATTAAAAGAGTTTGTAGTGTGTAAAAAAAGATTTTGTCGTCTCAAAAGAGAGTTTGCATGCAAATAGTTTATATTACACCCACGCAGAGAAAGATTTATATATTTGTCGACGAAACTTAAATTGCGCCCTCATAGGCTGAGTTTCACATATTGAAATTAAACCGTTACTGGTACCATGAACTTTAGTTTTGATGTGGAATTTCAAATTTACTTGAATTGAAGAGTGATTAGCAAATCAGCAAAAAAGGATTGCTCTTTGAAAACAAAAGTTCTGTTCATAGTATTATAAGTTTGTTCTTGAACGACAACAGTTTAATACAGAATATGCAAAAAATTGTGTTCTTGGGATGCAAATTTTTTGTACAGAGTATTAAAAGATATACACTAAAAAATAAAAGATTCCTTTCAAGAATTAGGAGTTGTTCTTACGAAACAAACATTTTGTTTCAAAGAATTAAAAGTTTACTCATGAAAAAGAAATGTTTCCTTTCAAGAATTCAAAGTTCGTTCTTTGGGAAAAAGCTTTGTTCAAAGAATTATAAGTGTGTTCTTTGGAAGGAAAGGTTTTGTTCAAAGAATTCAAAGTCCATTCTTTGGAAAGTAACGTTTTTTTTCTTGGAAAATAGAAGTTTTATTCAAAGCAATAAATTTTGTATTGTCACCTAGGGGCCACCGTAGTGACTTAAGTTATGAGGACGGCTAGTACATCTGGAAATCCCAAGTATGTTGTAGAGGAGAACAAGAGGGGATATGATTGAAGTGTGGAAATATCTAAATGGAAAATATAATGTTTATCACATCTCCTACATTGTGACCTACAAAGTGTCACCGGAAGTCATGCACTCAAACTTATGGAATTTGGAACTTCAAAATCCACGCGTGCAAACTACTTCGCAAATCGAGTCATTTACCAACTGGAACAACTTATCTACTAATGCTGTAACATCACCAACTTTAAATACATTCAAAAACACATATTGGAATGACTCTAAGTATATTACAGACCCAGGTGTTTTTGATCACTAAGTATTTACAGTATCTTGTTTACCATCACACCATGAAGTAATTCACACACACACACACACACACACACACACACACACACACACACACACACACACACACACACACACACACACACTTTGTTACTAAATGTATGATTTGGTGATAGTTTTTTGGACAATTTGACATTGGTCAGCTCATAGGCTATTAGCCTTTTCTAGCTGTAATTTGATATGATATGATATGATATGATGTGATGTGATGTGATGTGATGTGATGTGGTATGGTATAATAGAAAACAGCGCCACCATCTAATCTTTATACATAGAGTTGAAATTATCAAAAGTTTTCTATAACATCTTGACAGTAAAAGGTCGGGCATCTAATGGGTTATTGACTAAGTGACAGCTCATTTTGGGATGATAGGGGCCCCCTCCCTAGAAGCTCAATAATTTCACAGCTTCATACAGCTACATTTAATGTACGCGTTAAAAGTATCACATGACATGTACGGAAACTAGTATGAAAGGTAATATATGTATATGTAGTTGTTAAGCAGTGTCTCAACGGCACTTTAGGCGAAATAATAACATAGAACATAGGTAAGAAAACCGGAACGGTAAAAAATACTACAGTTCATACAGTCATGTCGCTCTAGAAATTAGTTATTCTTTCATCACAATTCAAACACAATGGCCCCATTTTTAAAAAGAATGACCCCTTTCCTCCTTCCAGTTTCAAAAACAAAATGTCATCAACCCATATGAAACCATCGAACCCCCCTCCCGGCAGGAAATACTGACCGGTCCCTAACTGTGCGAATTGAGTATTGAAGTTTCAAAGATAAACAGTCTGTACCACTGTACATGACTTTAATATGCTAGTTTCAAAGGGACACAGTCTGTAACTGTATGACTTTAGTATGGTAGTTTTAAAGGGACACAATCTGTAAATGTATGAGTTTAGTATTACAGTTTTACTAGGGTACTGTCTGTGAGTTTAGTATGGTAGTTTTACTAGGATACTGTCTGTGAGTTTAGTATGGTAGTTTTAAAGGGACACAGTAATAACTGAATGAGTTTAGTATGGTAGTTTTACTAGGGTACTGTCTGTGAGTTTAGTATGGTAGTTTTACTAGGGTACTGTCTGTGAGTTTAGTATGGTAGTTTCAATGGGACACAGTAATAACTGAATGAGTTTAGTATGGTAGTTTTACTAGGGCACTGTCTGTGAGTTTAGTATGGTAGTTTCAATGGGACACAGTCTGTAACTGTATGACTTTAGTATGGTAGTTTTACTAGGGCACTGTCTGTGAGTTTAGTATGGTAGTTTCAATGGGACACAGTCTGTAACTGTATGACTTTAGTATGGTAGTTCTAAACGAACACAGTCTGTAACTGTGTGAGTTTAGTATTGCAGTTTTAAGGGAGTTGCACAGGCTAGGACGTCAGTTAAAATTCTCAATAAAAATATGTAAATTCAATTCAATAAATGTATTAATACACATTTGAATAAGAATTAGCAAGGGGCTAACAGGAAATGTACAGGTAAATCGACCTCAAACTGTGACTGGAATTGACATGTTTGTATTTTGCTGGGGAGTCTGATGCGCCCTCAACGATGACTCTCTGTATCCAAGGCCCACATCACGCAATGGCGGCATTTTGTAGAAGGCTCAGATGCCGTCAGCATGAACTAGTATTCAGACGCCTGCTGCCAATTTCACCTCAAAATCTCAGACGGAGGGTGAGTAAATAAATATAACGTTCAACCTTTGATTTAGATGTGTTTCTAACTTTCCTATGCTATCCATGCGTACATGTGTATCACCGTCATTGACGTCACGTATTGTCGCCAAGTACTCGTACTACGTAGATAGTCGGTGCAATTTTCCCTGATAGTGCACTTCACCGGCACCTATGCTGAGTAACTTATTCATTTCATGCATGGATGAGAAAGTGGCCTAAACATTATTCTTTTCTTTTTTTGACAGGATCAATCCGAAATGAAATAGACAGGCTAAGACAAGAAGAGGTACAAAAGGTCGACGGGTGCGGACAGTGCATTCAGTAGCTAGCTAGATACTGATGCCGTCCGATACACGAGTAAACGATTCCCAACTTATCTGAATTACTGTGTTTTCACAGGGACTTATCATTTCATAAATAAAATATTGTTTTGTGTATTTATAAGATAGTTTTGACTTTTGTTAATAAATCATCGATCATGTATAATACAACCAGACAATTGAGTTGATAAAATATTTGGATCCCATCCCATGTTGCATTCAGTTATGTGCTTTCTACTCTGTTGCAGTAGAAATGTCATGTTTGTTATTTCATTTTGAATTCCATACATTATTGGTGCAGCATACTTTTTCAACACTACAGTAAACTTACTCGTGATCTCATTCGCTTGCTTGCTTGCTTGCTCAATGACTGGGAGAAGACCAAGAGTGTTATAAAATTTACTGAAATTTATTATTGACTATATTGTACATAATTATTCTGGATATGGCTTCTTCTAGTGTTGATTTTACAAAAAATATAAATGGACATCTAATAATAACTGATACATGACATGAGTCTGTACGGAAAATCTACTGTAGACATAAATATTTCCATACATTGAAACATTCACAGAAGTACAATTTCTGACTTGCCATACACGCTTTCATTTTGTGGACGATCCACGAGAAAATTCGACACTACTGCCGCAACAGTTGACACATTGCAGGACGATTGAATATTAGAATGACAGGTCTAGTCAAATGAAAGTTGCGTTTTCTCTGTAGTACGTAGGGGTATCTTCGTTGAATGGTTTTGTACCCGCTGTTGCTTCTATTTCTTGTATAAACCGTCTGTCGGCGTCGCAGTCCCCACACTTGTAGACCGGAGACCGTAGACACGTAGTCGGCTGGCTGCGCTGTGTGGGTTACTGGACAATGTCTAACCACGAGGCCTCGCTCTAACCTAGTCGCCGTAACTCTGTCTTGCGACTCCATGTACTCTTCCCTGGCCTTTATACCAGCGTCTGACAAGGCATTGTAACGAAGCTTGGCCTTTCTTTTTCCTATTTTTGGTTTCGACATCTTCAAATTAGCCGTATTTCAGGCGATATGCGGCGATGGCTGATCAGCTGAGCAACCGAGGCTTCACACAGAGCATAGCGTTGCGCAACGCATGGTTTGTTGTTGTCTCCCTAGCTTTGTAATAATAAGTAAGCTTTACGGTACGACACGTATTACTTGTATAGAGCGTCTCTACAGTAGTCTAAAGGTGGATATGAACCATATGACGATTACCATACATACTAGAGGGTCCAAAGAAACTAATTCACAGCTTTGCTTTCAACTAGCGCTCCTACATACGGCGCAGAAGGTTCGTGAAATGCTGAAAAAACAGCATTTCTTCTGTTTTTCACTGTTTTGAGCTCATTTTCTTAATCATTTAATTTGCTTATTATACAAGCTAGGGAATCCGGGTTTCGATTATCAAATAAATTAGGTCAAGGACAACAAACGTATGGTTGGAATTTTCCCAACAGTTGAATGACCAGGGAACACTGCTTCATTGTAAATGGGATACATGTTTACAAAAAATGCAATTTTGACAGATAATAGCAACCAAATGGAATTAAATTTCAGCAAAGTTGTACCATACGAATTTGACATTTGTATTTATGATGACAGCGGTGAAAAAAACCCGAAAAAAACCCAACAATTGCCTTGTAAAAATTGAAAAATATGAAAAATATGACATATTAATATACACACGTATCAAATTTCATCATAACATAAACAAACAATATTTGAATGACTTTAGCATGGTAGTTTTAAATGGACACAGTCTGTAACTGTATGATTTTAGTATGGTAGTTTCAAAGGGACACAGTCTGTAACTGTATGACTTTAGTATGGTAGTTTCAAAGGGACACAGTCTGTAACTGTATGAGTTTAGTATATGGTAGTTTCAAAGGGACACAGTCTGTAACTGAATGAGTTTAGTATGGTAGTTTTAATAGGGCACTGTCTGTGAATTTAGTATGGTGGTTTTAAAGGGATATAGTCTGTGAGTGTATGAGTTTAATATGGCAGTTTTAATAGGGCACTGTCTGTGAATTTAGTATGGTGGTTTTAAAGGGATATAGTCTGTGAGTGTATGAGTTTAATATGGCAGTTTTAAGGAGGGGGGCACTGTCTGTGAATTTAGTATGGTACTGGTTTTAAAGGGATATAGTCTGTGAGTGTATGAGTTTAATATGGCAGTTTTAAGGGGGACACTGTCTGTGTCTGTGGGAGTTTACTACATCAGCTTCATATGCCTTAAACAACAGGAAAGTGTTAATAGCAAAGTTAATACATGTATGAGTTATGAAATGATCACGGGAAATAATACTTACATGCACAGTTAATACACTAACCAGTCCTATAGAAAATTCCCCGCGGGTAATTCCCTGGGAAATACCCTATTTCTATACTTACTCATAACCCCAATATAGACCTTATTACTCATGCACACACGCGCCTATAGATACATGTATACTGTTCTTACCCTTTTCATTTGTCGTAGCGCAGTATTCAGACACTTTCAGTGGTATTGCTAAAGTACACAAAACGAGCACTATATCATATAACTTTACATTGTGTGTTTTTGATCTTAACCATGGCTACTGGAAATAGTGAAATACCTGCCTACAAATTTGGATCATGTCGTCCAACACATCCACGCCGATCGTTTGTTGATAAACGGTTCGGTGGTAATGGTCGTTGTCAACGCAGCAGGTGTGCGAGGGTTTCGCAGCCATCGCTACTTGGTGTACCCGTCAGTATGTCTGGAACTCGACAACAGCCACAAACACCGTCGCCATCTTGGATACAAAAGCATGAAATACTGACTGAAAAGTACAAAGGATACGAATTTCTACTACCAATCAATATGCAACGTCGGTGGATTGATCAACAACCTATGTTACCAAGCAGTGATGAAACTTTAGTTTCTTTGGAGAGTTTTTATGCTGGAGAAGTGGAGTTGCAACCAAACGAAGCCACTGGGACTGAGGTGGACGTGTTATCCAAGTTAAGACAGATCATGCAGTGTGTGCATGAGTTGGACGGTCGGTTTGGGGAAGAACTTATACCTTCTGGTGGCTATTACCAAGGCCTTAAGGTCTCTGCGCCTGATGAATTTGACTATATGGTACCTGTAAATTTTCCAGCTGCGTGTATACAGTGTACGACGAATCTACCAACGTTCATAGCTATTGAAGAAACCACTATCGGCCCTCCTCCTCCGTTGGGTTACTGTACAATAACGGCCCCAGCATACTGGGACAAATCATGTCAACTCACTGGAAATGGATATATAATTCCTTGGAAGGTAAAGAAAGCCTTCAAAGGATACATTGCACAAGCAATTGTAAATCTTGGTTTAGAAGGTAGGTATATCATTATATACATATGTACCACGTTTGTTGGATCTTTCAGCCTTTACGCACTGCATCAGAGACTGTCCCGTCATTCTTATTAAGAATGACGGCCAATTAAATTGGCTGGGGGAGGAGGTGGAGTCGAAAATGTGCTTTCTCAAACTGCCAATATTAAACCAAAGGGTGGTACCTGCTGTAGAGACTTCATTTCCGAGAATGACCCCCTCTCAAAACATATTTTTGACACGGCACTTTGTATGTAAAGTATACAGGGTAATTACTATGATTCTGTTGCTATTTATAACACTACTTGAATGTAAATGAATATAAATACTGAATTGAAGAGCATACGTTACTTTTGGTACTGCTTTCTTTGTTTATCTAGAATCTATAAAACATATTCATCATTCCTCCGAGTATCTCAGTATACAGAATTAATCCATTGGAAACGCATTACATGCAGTTAGGGACCGTTCAGTTTTTAAGGTTGGGGGCCCGGCAAATTCTTGTCGTTCGTTTTAAAAGAATGATAGACCCTCTGCATCCACACCAAAAAAATGTTGAGCACTTGTACAACCGAAATTTGTAATAATTGCCGATATTTGTAATAAACCGAAAATTGTAATAAAATTCCCACATTTGTAATAAATTCTGTGAACGACAATTTTAATAAAAATTGCCGATATTTGTAATAAATTTCAGAAAAAAATGTGCTATAAACCTGCCGAAATTTTTAATTAAAACAAGCGACCTATCGGTCAGAATAGCTCCGCTGTTTTTTTTTTTATTTTTTATTTTTTATTTTGGTGACATGTGGAAGTGGTTCAGTTCTTCACTATGCAGTTTTGTTTTAGCGATGTAATAAAGTGGTTACTGGTTTCATATGATGTCTCACTATAAAACACATTTTACACAGAAGTTGGTAATGTATTGTACTTTTATACCAGTCACCATTTTATAACAAAAATCTACTGTTATGAAAAATTGCACAAAATCTCTGAAAAAAAAATGACTGGGAAATGCACGCAAGAAAAAGAAAAAAAAGAGGATTTTGAGGTTGGCTATAAATAATTCCAGTGTCTTACAGCTTTAACCCCTGGAAAATGTTAAGGATGAATGATGAATGAAATAAACTAGGGATCTAAAATAGTACTCGATAGTACGTGAGGAAATCGTCTCAAACTAGCGATACAACTTTCAAAATATAACTTGACATGTCTTCATTTGTTAGAGTTATACAATTCAAGACGGGTTGTCACTCGAAAAAAACAATTCTGTGAATAATGACACTCTGAACGCAGCGATTTCTCGGACGATGTTACCACTGCACTGTAACGTATGGCTGGCAACGACTTGCTTCCGGGTTAGTCCCTCGTGCATCCGGGTACTTGGGATTGTCGCCGTACGGAAACTCACTTGCCGTGCATTACCACATCGGTAATTTTGCCACCAATATTGATCGTACAAAAACAAAACTCCATAAATGAAGCACAAAGTACTTTCCCGTTCAAAATGTGATAATTTTAGAAAGAGTATTATCGTTTTTATTGACGACTGACTCTGTCAAAAATCGTCCCACACACTTCAGTTCAGGCTAGGCATGCAAGACTTCTCACATCACATGATCGTGAGGTGCGTATACTGGAATGAACCACTCTGTAGGAGGGGTGGAGAATTTGATTTGAAGTTTACAACCGTGTTTCGAACAAATATTTGTTATTTGGGCGCACAATGCGTAGAATTAAGACTACAGCACATATTACATTGCTTGTTTGACGTCAATAGCGTCTTTTGAAAAGTTGCAGTTTACCTAAATAAAAGTCTCGCGGACTGATTTCCAATATGGCGTCGGTCATAATGCTCATTAACATATTCATTTTTTTTTAATTACAAAAAAAAATCATAAAAAATAGAAAAGAAGACGTGCTGACTTGAAATTAACAAATCTAAGTAAGCTACCCTCTGTGCATCAACACACCAGATATCAAAGCAATCTGATAAATGGTTTTTAAGGAGATGATGAAAATGTCATTTTCGGAAAAAAATCATAAAAAATTGAAAATGGCACAGATCAACTTGGCATGAACAAATCTGAATAGCCTTCCCCCAGGGAACATGCACACCAAATATCGAAGTATTCTGGCTGTTACTTTCGGAGAAAATGATGAAAATATAAAAGTTTGATGGACACCTATCATTCACTCTACTCTAAACCTCCTTATACCCCCTATACCTAAAGCTACGCTTTCAGCTTTCGCTGACAGCGGAGCTAAAAAAGTTAAGGAGAACCTCCTTAACTTTGTTTTATTACTCTGGCTTTCAGAGAAATGGAGTTACCCATCCTTTAACTTGGAAGGGAGATAAAATATCGTCATTACAGTTTTCTTAGAATCGATTTTGTCATTCTAATCCGTGACATTAAGTGACCAAGTGATACACCTATTGAAAATCTCAAATAGAATATAGATATTTAGGCAAAATCTATTATCTGTTTTCTAAATATCTGGATAAATTTCACCAAATTGCGATTTTTTTCAAAATCGGACATGAATGTACACAAGACCATTCAATTTTTCGCAAACATAAAACCCTCTCAGCCCTTCTTTTAGTGGCCATTTATTCATCGCTATGTGATCTGCCATGTAGTATATCACTTGGCCACTTAATGTCACGGATATGATGCACTAATAATGTTGATGGTATTGTTGTTGATGATAATAATGGTGATGATAATAATGTTGATGGTGATAGTAGCGATGGTGATAGTGGTACGGTGATGATGATAGTGGTGATGGTAATAGTGGTGATGATAATAATGTTGATGGTGATAGTAGCGATGGTGATAGTGGTACGGTGATGATGATAGTGGTGATGGTAATAGTGGTGATGATAATAATGTTGATGGTGATAGTAGCGATGATGATAGTGGTACGGTGATGATGATAGTGGTGATGGTAATAGTGGTGATGATAATAATGTTGATGGTGATAGTAGTGATGATGATAGTGGTGATGGTAATAGTAGCGATGATGATAGTGGTACGGTGATGATGATAGTGGTGATGGTAATAGTGGTGATAATGTTGATGGTAACAAGAACCTGAAATATGTTAAAGCAAGCTTGTCTGTCTCTGCGTTTCAAGATTCAGATTTACCGATGCATTGAAAAGTCAGACGGTGACCCCCCCCCCCCGTGCTAGTGACAAAAAAAGATTCCGAAATTAAGATGACCCATCCACGAGTTTGCAGCCCCAGCCATGAAAACTTAACGGCCCCTTAACACAACTCTTTCTATCAAAATTGATCAGCACAAAATTAGCAATGTTGACAGGAAACAACACAATTATCTTCCAATAATGCTACCTGTGGTAAACATATACTGTGTGTGGTATTATACACTATAGTATGAAATGCAACGAAAATGTATGGAATCAAATACAAATACAACTCTCTGCGCAGTGAATTGATACTAAATATACACCTCGAAGATACAAAATTGGTTAAAACATAAGCGGCCGTTGGAAACATATGTTAAAGAAGAAAGTGTTGTTTTTGCTGATAAATATGTACCCCGTATAGGAAATAATAGCAAGAAAGGAATATTAGTCATATGGTAGTACATGTTATGGGTCATATGGTAGTACATGTTATGGGTCATATGGTAGTCCATGTTATGGGTCATATGGTAGTCCATGTTATGGGTCATATGGTAGTCCATGTTATGGGTCATATGGTAGTACATGTTATGGGTAATATGGTAGTCCATGTTATGGGTCATATGGTAGTACATGTTGTGGGTCATATGGTAGTCCATGTTATGGGTCATATGGTAGTCCATGTTATGGGTCATATGGTAGTCCATGTTATGGGTCATATGGTAGTACATGTTATGGGTCATATGGTAGTACATGTTATGGGTCATATGGTAGTACATGTTATGGGTCATATGGTAGTACATGTTGTGGGTCATATGGTAGTACATGTTATGGGTCATATGGTAGTACATGTTATGGGTCATATGGTAGTCCATTTTATGGGTCATATGGTAGTACATGTTGTGGGTCATATGGTAGTCCATTTTATGGGTCATATGGTAGTAGATGTTATGGGTCATATGGTAGTACATGTTGTGGGTCATATGGTAGTACATGTATGTGGGTCATATGGTAGTACATGTTATGGGTCATATGGTAGTCCATTTTATGGGTCATATGGTAGTACATGTTGTGGGTCATATGGTAGTACATGTTATGGGTCATATGGTAGTCCATGTTATGGGTCATATGGTAGTACATGTTATGGGTCATATGGTACTACATGTTATGGGTCATATGGTAGTACACGTTATGGGTCATATGGTAGTACATGTTATGGGTCATATGGTAGTACATGTTATGGGTCATATGGTAGTACATGTTATGGGTCATCAAAGACCGAATTCAATTCAGTGAACGAACCCTAACCCTAACCTGATACATAGCTAACCATTCTTAAACTATACATCGAAGCAAATAGTTGACTTTCTATTTTGGGAAATACTTCACTTGTTCGGAGTGCATATATATATGAAATGTAATTATGGAAATACGGATAGGGAAAGAGTACGGGAGGGGTATTCTGCAGCTTAATCTTTCAATAGTAATTCACAATTGCTCAGGAGTAAGTAATTTCACGGCACCAAAATAAAACAACACATTTATCGTGTTGTTTTCAAAGTGAAGTTCCACTTCAAGTGGTGTTTTAAAAAAATGATAAAATGACCCCACGCTATAACACCGACCCTATTGACAGGCCCTATGTTCCATTTCCTCAATGAATTTTGTCATCTCCATTGAAAGGTCAGCGTTTATCTCTTGCCATCTAAAACCGATGTTAACGTTTACTATAGATTTTGCTGCTACTGAATACTATACAGCCATGTTAATAAGCAAAGAGAATGGTTGACAATCGCTATCCCTTGACACAAATAAAGCTTTTGGTTACGATCTCATCCATCCCTTGTTGGCCAAGCATGCAGCTAATTGCATTCCTTTCTCATATTATTAATCTTTCGCTTACCAATGGAATGTTCCCCGAGGCACTTAAGTATGCAAAAGTTATACCATTGTACAAAAAAGGGTCCCCCTTTGATGTTGGAAATTACAGACCAATTTCAGTACTACCCGTTTTTAGCAAAATTTTCGAAACTATCGTTAATAAGCAAATTGTTTCCCATTTAGACAAATTCAACATTCTATCAGATATTCAATATGGTTTTCGGAAACGCTACAGCAGTAATTTGCATTGGCCCTTGTCGACATTGTCGCAGAATTAACTAATAGAATGGACAATGGAAATACAACCTTTGGAATATTCATTGACTTCAAAAAAGCTTTTGACACCATCAATCACGAAATTTTATTGCGTAAGTTACGTATCTATGGGATTAGGGGGGAACCGCTTAACTGGATTCGTAGCTACCTTTGTAAATGTCAGCAATCCGTAAATGTTGGCGGGAAATCTTCAAGTCCAAAGCAAATCCAATGTGGAGTGCCTCAGCGATCAATTCTCGGCCCGACTCTTTTTCTTACTTATATAATAATAACATTTGCAACTCCAGCAACTATTTCAATTTCAGACTTTTTGCCGATGATACAAATTTGTTTCGATCATTGAATTCCCTAAAACCTAACCCTAGTATTATCAATGAAGAGTTCAGACATGTGATTAGATGGTGCATGGCTAACAAACTTACTATTAATGAAGAGTTCAGACATGTGATTAGATGGTGCATGGCTAACAAACTTACTATTAATGAAGGGTTCAGACATGTGATTAGATGATACATGGCTAACAAACTTACTATTAATGAAGGGAAAACTAATTTCCTGTTGATTAAGACGACAAAGAGAAATATAACTTTGGAAGGTAATCTTTATGTTGGTAATATGGCGATAGAGCGCGATTCATCTGCAAGTTACCTCGGTGTTTCTATTGATCCATCTCTTTCTTGGAAACCCCATATAGAAAATGTCATCAAAGTTGTAAATATAAAAGTAGGAATTATTTCACGTTTACGCCACTATGTTCCAAGATCAGCCCTAATTATGATTTATAACTCATTTATTCTACCACACTTTACATATTGTTTAGAAATTTGGGACAATACTTATCAAACTCTTCTAGAATCAGTATTCTGGCTACAAAAGAAATTTGTCCGCTTGATCACATTCACTCACTTTTTAACCAACTTAATGTTCTGAATATCTTTCAACTAAGTAAATTTTACCCCTGTATTTTTGTTTTTGATCTTTGAAATAATCGTTAACCCCCACAATATAGAAAAATATTTTAACCGACCGTCCAATTCATATATATCAAATCCGTTCAGCTGCCAGTGGTATTAGTGATCTTAGAAATAATCGTTAACCCCACAATATAGAAAAGTATTTTGACCGTCCAATTCATATATATCAAATCCGTTCAGCTGCCAGTGGTATTAGTGATCTTAGAAATAATCGTTAACCCCACAATATAGAAAAATATTTTTACCAACCGTCCAATTCATATATATATCAAATCCGTTCAGCTGCCAGTGGTATTAGTGATCTTAGAAATAACCGTTAACCCCACAATATAGAAAAGTATTTTGACCGTCCAATTCATATATATCAAATCCGTTCAGCTGCCAGTGGTATTAGTGATCCCAGAAATAATCGTTATCCCCACAATATAGAAAAGTATTTTGACCGACCGTCCAATTCATATATATCAAACCGTTCAGCTGCCAGTGGTAACTTCCGTCCACCATCAACAAAATTGAATATCACCCAACATAATTTTAAATATGCTGCGACAAAGCACTGGAATTCTTTACCATGCCCCCTTAAAAGTAAAATGTCAAGGCAAAAATTCAAGATGGAACTAAAAAATTATATTTTAAGTACTCCATGACTTACAAATTCCAACCCTTGCGTTCATACGTATCGTTCTCTTTGGCGTTTTCAGTAACATTTCTTGTGTGTGTGTGTATCGATTTGAAATGTATAAAAATGTGCGGGCCATGGACAAGACTAGTTCCACTGAACTATTTTCATTGTCCACATCAGATAACAATTGTCTATTTCTTTTTGTATATTTGTATCATATGTTTCTTTGAAAGTGTAGCTTATTTTTCTTATCTGGTGAAATAAATGTCATTCATTCATTCATACCCAACCAATCATCCGTACAATGTTGAAGCCTTCATTACACACAAACACACACACACACGTACATACTACCCCCCCACATGTACATACCCACTCGCCATCCCGTCAGAGCAATCACATACCAACCGCCCGCCCGCCCACCCGCCCCCTTGCTCACATATGCATAATCAAATTGACATCTAATGAAACTCCTACATCGACACAGTTCTGAAAGCATTCTGTAAGCTTCTTATTTACATGTGGTTGTAATCACTTATATTGTAAATACACTTCCTTCATCACAGATGGTTTAATAAATATATATGTATTGTTATATTTTCTGTTGATAAAGATGTAGTTACGTTTGGAAGAGAACCAATTAATGGACCAGCTGTTACGCTAACTATAAACAACACAGTTAGGAAAGTTGATGTTGATCTTGTCCCTACAATCCTCGGCGAGGACAGTGAAAGGTTGCCACCAGGTGTTAATTGGCCCCATAGCAGTACATCTTGGCTCTCACGGAAGACGAATAAAGTGAAACCAGTTTTCGACTTTGTACCGAAAAAAAGCTACTACTGGTTAGTTTTGAACGTTTGCTGATTATTTCTTAACTCATTTATAATTTATCTTTATGGAGCCTTAATTTTTTTACGGGGGGGGGGGGGGGCGGAGGAAATCACACATGGTCTGTTAAGCAAAACATGACCCCCATACTCCATTTGTAAAAATGTGACCCTCCCCTTTGCCCCACTTTGTAAAACAGGACCCTCCCCATGACAATTGCATATACTGAACGTTAATATATATTCCCATTACGTGTTTATGTATACATACAAATTAAATGATTTTGACTCTGTATTAGAAAGCAATATTTCTACATAAAACGTGACAAACAGTAAAAGACTGGCTCGTCACTGCTACCATCACCATCATATTTTAACAACAACATTCACGTACAGTGTGAGTGATAAGGTGAGATGGGTACATTGAACAAAATGCATCGTTTTATTAAACAATTTTTTTACAATAATATATGTATTGTAATTTTTGTAATTTTGCATGTAAAATACTCGTAAAAATAAATGTTGAGTGCTTATCTCACTTTTACAACTCAAAACACACAAAACAAATTGACAATAATTGAATCTTCAATTTGGTCCCAAAACTACGGAATGTTAAATGTGACCCTCCCCCAAACATTGTAATGCAAAATATGACCCTCCCCCAAGAACAGGTTTGTAAAATGTGACCCACCCCCCGATTCCTCTGGCCCTCCCCCCTTGCAAATACTGAAGGCCCCCTTATGACGTTAAGAATGGTTAGAGTCGAATCTAACCAAGTTGATATGCATGTCACGTTTTTGGTGAATAGGAAATACAAAAGAGTACGCGAGAAAATACATTCGGTAGTCAGACCAACATTTGAAGTAGCACTTGGAGACTTGTATTAGGTCTAAAAACATTGTTTGGTTCCGGTTACCCGACCCCAACTAGTTTTTCACGCCGACCCTAAACTTTTTTGTGCGTTTTTTGTTGTTGCGTATTTGAGAAACACCTGCCACAGCATAGAGTTAAGATGTATAATAATAATAATAATGTTGGGTTCTTATATAGCGCTTTCCCACACCGTGCTCAAAGCGCTTTACAATTTATTACCCCTGGCTCGGATCAGAACGGCACAACGGCCCTTTAGTCTTCCTCAACTCCCCAGGGAGCATACAATCCATTGCAGCCATTTCAGCGCATAGGATTAAAGCCTTCACATTGCAACCTACATCCTACCAGGTCCCCAATTATACAGCTGGGTTGACTGAAGCACAGTCGTGGTTCAAATCTTGCCCAAGGACTTTAGCCACTCAGAAACAAACAGCAGGCAGCGACAGGGCTCGAACCTGCAACCTGTAGATTCCAAGCCGGTCACGCTAACCATTCACCCATCATGACTCCATGTATAGACTTCCAGACCACAGATAAAGTAACTCAAATTATCAAAATCATCAAAAGCAACTATCCAACAAAAAGCCGACTCTTTTGTCTCATTAATTAAGTTACAGAAAGTCATGCATATATACAGTAACAGGTATCCTAGATTTACAATGTGTTTATGCATAATAAACTATATGTCTAAGAACATGAAACAACGGGTGTATGAACTATGTGTCGACATATGCTAGACAACTCTGTAGGTTTTCTGAGACAAAGTGAAACATTGCCTTTTGTCTAAAAATTAAAAAGCATTTTCATTAGTAAGAGAGAGAAGGAATCATTTGGGTTGTTTGATAGGATGGTTGCAATCATATCAAGACATGATATTACATGTGCCATATTCATTAATTTTCTCAATCGATGTCGCTGTAATATGTGTGGTTCATTCAATATGCATTGTTGTAGTAAAATGGGTAGTTCACAAAATCAATTTTGATATGCTGCTGTAGGCACATTTCCACTGCCAGAATGGAAACAGCACTGTTGCAAGATTTAGATGAAGACGGTGGTTGCAGGAAGAAGTGCCAACGTATTCTGAAGAAACTTCGGGAAGATGAATTCTGTCACGAGGGAAAGTTGATCAGCTCTTATCATCTGAAGGTTGGTATGATTATAAAATAAAGAACAAGATAAGATGCAAACTGAATGATTTCCGTAAGGACAAATACATGATATACATCTTAAACCTGCACTAGCTGCAACTGGGATAGGATTTTTAAATAACCAAAGATATATTCACTAACAATTTGTTAGTTACTCAAAAAAACATTGCATACGTGGTCAATATTAACTGAAGGTAGTATATAGGCGAGTTTAAATCTTGATCGAATACTTGGTTTTGAATATGTTGCCATGTGAAAACCGCACCAGCTGTAACCAGAGTGTCATTTTCCGATCAGACAACCACAATATATTCCAGAATATAATTAGACATTGTACATGTTAACCAGTGGTTGATATTATCCACAAACAGTACACGACTCAACCTGTTACATAAACAGGTTGAATCGTGATCGCCATTGGGGATTCCGATTTTGGGTGCGGACGCAAAAATCAATTTATGATTTGATATTTTGTGTATACAGCTATAAAAATATCTTTATATACTTATACACAGGTGATGCAATACTGTTCACGGTGTACGATATCACGAGTAAGGTATTGTACCTAACACAGGTGATGCAATACTGTTGACTGTGTACGATATCACGAGTAAGGTATTGTACCTAACACAGGTGATGCAATACTGTTCGCTGTGTACGATATCATGAGTAAGGTATTGTATCTAACACTGGTGATGCAATACTGTTCACGGTGTACGGTATCATGAGTAAGGTATTGTACCTAACACAGGTGATGCAATACTGTTCACGGTGTACGATATCACGAGTAAGGTATTGTACCTAACACAGGTGATGCAATACTGTTCGCTGTGTACGATATCACGAGTAAGGTATTGTACCTAACACAGGTGATGCAATACTGTTCGCTGTGTACGATATCACGAGTAAGGTATTGTACCTAACACAGGTGATGCAATACTGTTCGCTGTGTACGATATCACGAGTAAGGTATTGTACCTAACACAGGTGATGCAATACTGTTCGCTGTGTACGATATCATGAGTAAGGTATTGTACCTAACACTGGAGATGCAATACTGTTCACGGTGTACGGTATCATGAGTAAGGTATTGTACCTAACACAGGTGATGCAACACTGTTCAAGGTGTACGATATCACGAGTAAGGTATTGTACCTAACACAGGTGATGCAATACTGTTCGCTGTGTACGATATCACGAGTAAGGTATTGTACCTAACACAGGTGATGCAATACTGTTCACGGTGTACGATATCACGAGTAATGTATTGTACCTAACACAGGTGATGCAATACTGTTCACGGTGTACGATATCACGAGTAATGTATTGTACCTAACACAGGTGATGCAATACTGTTCACGGTATACACTATCACGAGTAAAGTATCGTACCTAACACAGGTGATGCAATACTGTTCACGGTGTACAATATCACGAGTAAGGTATTGTACCTAACACAGGTGATGCAATACTGTTCACGGTGTATGGTATCACGAGTAAGGTATTGTACCTAACACAGGTGATGCAATACTGTTCACGGTGTACACTATCATGAGTAAGGTATTGTACCTAACACAGGTGATGCAATACTGTTCACGGTGTACACTATCATGAGTAAGGTATTGTACCTAACACAGGTGATGCAATACTGTTCACGGTATACACTATCACGAGTAAGGTATCGTACCTAACACAGGTGATGCAATACTGTTCACGGTATACACTATCACGAGTAAGGTATCGTACCTAACACAGGTGATGCAATACTGTTCACGGTGTACACTATCATGAGTAAGGTATTGTACCTAACAGGTGATGCTATACTGTTCATGGTATACACTATCATGAGTAAGGTATTGTACCTAACACAGGTGATGCAATACTGTTCACGGTATACACTATCACGAATAAGGTATCGTACCTAACACAGGTGATGCAATACTGTTCACGGTATACACTATCACGAGTAAGGTATCGTACCTAACACAGGTGATGCAATACTATTCACGGTGTACACTATCATGAGTAAGGTATTGTACCTAACACAGGTGATGCAATACTGTTCACGGTGTACGATATCATGAGTAAGGTATTGTACCTAACACAGGTGATGCAATACTGTTCACGGTGTACGATATCACGAGTAAGGTATTGTACCTAACACAGGTGATGCAATACTGTTCACGGTGTATGGTATCACGAGTAAGGTATTGTACCTAACACTGGTGATGCAATACTGTTCACGGTGTACGATATCACGAGTAAGGTATTGTACCTAACACAGGTGATGCAATACTGTTCGCTGTGTACGATATCATGAGTAAGGTATTGTACCTAACACAGGTGATGCAATACTGTTCACGGTGTATGGTATCACGAGTAAGGTATTGTACCTAACACTGGTGATGCAATACTGTTCACGGTGTACGATATCACGAGTAAGGTATTGTACCTAACACAGGTGATGCAATACTGTTCACGGTGTATGGTATCACGAGTAAGGTATTGTACCTAACACAGGTGATGCAATACTGTTCACTGTGTACGATATCACGAGTAAGGTATTGTACCTAATTAGCACAGGTGATGCAATACTGTTCACTGTGTACGATATCACGAGTAAGGTATTGTACCTAACACAGGTGATGCAATACTGTTCACGGTGTATGGTATCACCAGTAAGGTATTGTACCTAACACAGGTGATGCAATACTGTTCACTGTGTACGATATCACAAGTAAGGTATTGTACCTAACACAGGTGATGCAATACTGTTCGCTGTGTACGATATCATGAGTAAGGTATTGTACCTAACACAGGTGATGCAATACTGTTCACGGTGTACGATATCACGAGTAAGGTATCGTACCTAACACAGGTGATGCAATACTGTTCACGGTGTACGGTATCACGAGTAAGGTATTGTACCTAACACAGGTGATGCAATACTGTTCACGGTGTACGATATCACGAGTAAGGTATTGTACCTAACACAGGTGATGTAACACTGTTCACTGTGTACACTATCACAAGTAAGGTATTGTACCTAACACAGGTGATGCAATACTGTTCACGGTGTACGATATCACGAGTAAGGTATTGTACCTAACACAGGTGATGCAATACTGTTCACGGTGTACAATATCACGAGTAAGGTATTGTACCTAACACAGGTGATGCAACACTGTTCACTGTGTACACTATCACAAGTAAGGTATCGTACCTAACACAGGTGATGCAACACTGTTCAAGGTGTACACTATCACAAGTAAGGTATCGTACCTACACAGGTGATGCAATACTGTTCAAGGTGTACACTATCACAAGTAAGGTACTGTACCTAACAATACATTTTTCTAAATGTCCCAGTTGCAGCTATAACTTGCAAATTAAGTTTATTAAATTCTATGGAATTTGAAGCTTGTGCGCTTAAAATATTGGTTAATTATACAAAATAATGAAATAAATGATTACTAAAGATTTATGAAAATGAATCATTAATGTAGCTACACCAATAAGGTTTATGAGATACGTGTACTTAGTTATCAATATATGTATAAAATTATATGAAATTTGAAGCTTGCATTTTCAAGATATGCTTGCCATTATGCAAATGACGGATTACGATTGAAAACTTAACCAACAAAAATATGTCAGACACTTGCGCTTTATTATCACAAATACATTTACCAAATCATTCGAAATTTAGTGTTAGCAGGTACTGTCTGGAGTCATGTAAGTTAAAAACTAGTGTTAGGAGGTAGTGTTTGGAGTCATGTTAGTTAAAAACTAGTGTTAGGAGGTACTTCTGGAGTTATGTAAGTTAAAAACTAGTGTTAGGAGGTACTGTCTGGAGTCAAGGTAGTTAAAAACTATTGATAGGAGGTAATGTCGCGAGTGAGGAGAAATAACTGTAGATTTGCAAACAGTTGTTTGTTTCGGGAAATACATACCAAACAGATAACTTTTTCTCAAGTTTTATTTTCAAATTATAGTAAACATTTCAAAGGTCTCTACTTAATACAGTGTGTGAAATTAATAATAGCGAATCTAATATTAACTAAGTATGGAAATAAATGCACGCTGTGTGTATCAATTGTAGTCAGTAATTGGAATCAGGTATGCTATACTGGCTTTCGATAACAATTGACAGAAATGTAAAACTTTGCAACTCAAATAGAGAATTATACAACTCCTTCGTTCAAGATCAAAAACTAGGTTTAAACAAAATTGGAGAAAATATGATGCATTGGTGCCCGTTGGTTAATGATTGGCTTTACGTCAGAGTCACTTCAAGTTGTTCTGGCATCATACTGCCTTGACATTTTCCTTGAGATGATTTCTATCGTATTTTGGAGCTCTTTAAAATAATCTATTTCGTCATTTTTTAGACCGTCTTCTTCTGGCAATTAGATAATTATCCAGACTGCTATTGGAGAGAATCCAACTTGGTGACGTGTTTTAATAATATGTTGAAGACTCTGAAGTGGTGTATTTATCAGGGCAACTGTCCCCACTTTTTTATTCCTGGTCTGAATCTTCTTGAAAGAAAAAGGATTGGTTTACTTTATGGCGTTCATGCGAACATAGACAACTTTCTACAAAAGTCGTCAGCATACCTTGCAAAATAAATTGCACGTTATGTTGTCTGCAAATGTGGCTAATAAAAATGTTATTTTCAGACATTCCTTGAATGCAATTGTCATACCTGTGATTTCAGCATTTTTCTTGCACTGTGGGGCAACTTTCTAAATATGCAAAGCTACACGGCAATGAAAACAGTAATCCAGGTGATTGCACTGGTGATACTACCCTTTACGTCTATCAACTTTCAAGGTAGCTTTCATGTATATCGGGTTTGTCTATTATTACTATGCTGTTCAAGTCTCAACATATATTATAGGGATGCAATCTTACTTAATATGTTTTGAGGTTTAATTCTTTCTACATAAAAGGTGCTCACGTCTACTGAACGCTAACTAGGTAGTAAGGTAGGGTCTTGCATATGAAAAGAGGAAATGGGAAAATTATAATGATGATTGTACATTTCCTTGTTGTGGAAAAGCTGATGAGACACTTGAACACTTTCTTTTTACATGTGAAAGCCATTCTACACATCGACAGATCTTTAATGAAAGGAGCAGAAGAACTATAACTTAACAATGAAGAGCTAAACTTATATGAAGAGTTAAACAAGGGAAAGAACTTAGCGGTTTTAGCGGTTAGACTTTCTGACAACTAACATTTGAAGCATAATTCTAATTTTCGTTGTATCTATCTTATTTTATTATGTTTGTTCCTGTATATGTTTTACTCGTCTTTTTTTAGTAGTGTATGTATTGTATTATTGTTTGTTAGTGCTGCTCCTAACAATCTTAGTGAGGCCCTGATACAAAAGGGATGCAATTAATAAATAAATAAACAAATAACTTATAAATAAATAAACAAGGAACTCTCCACTATGCAGTCAAATGTTGTAACATTACTAGAAGACAATTGTAATGACGTCATAGAAAGCATGCCTTGACATTAATGTTATACTAGTTTAATCGAGTTTAATGTTTTTAAGTATTTTCACTTGAGTAAAAAGTTAATACATTTAGATTGTACCTCTTACTGTACAGGGCTCTGAACCCTACTTCGCATTGGATACAGGTGCTCTATGAATTTTATGATTGATTGATTGATTGATTGATTGATTGATTTATAACGCAATTGAGATGGAACATGTATAAAAGATAGTGTACAACATTTTCCCTGAGATTTATAACCAAATAAAAAGTTTGCCAACCAAAGTAAATAATGTGCCAATCTGAGGTTTTATGTCAAATCGCTGTCAGAAGATATTGCCTTTCCTGGTAAAGGCATGTAACCGGACTTTGGTTCTTTTATCTGTAGTATTCTAAAATGAAATTAAAAGGATACATGTAATGAGATCTTTATTTGCCTGACATGTATTGCTGTCAATTTATTGTGTAATGATAAAGACCAACAACTCTTTAAAACATCTTTGAAGTTTCAAACGCACATTAAAATTCATACTGGCATTCACCGATAGATGTGATTATGCTAGCATTTAAAATTACACACAATTGCCCTTCTTTGTCACTCTTGTTACACAGTATGTAATTGTATTATAAACAAACAGTAATTGTATCTAGGCTACCCGACCTTGTGAGATCTAATTGATTAATGAGATAGTAATACGAGCTAGGCCATGTAATTACTTGTAATTAAGTGAATGTTGCAAGTGTCACTATACGTGATAAATCACAACTTTTAATGAATTCAGCTATTAGTAGAAAAGGGTATTTTCAAAACTTTATTTCTGAATTGAATTAACTGTAGTTCATAAACACTTCCTAAATAAGGAAAAGAATTGAAGTTTATTGTAAACATGTTATTTACTGATAATATTTGTATTACGGAATGAAGCTTTGAATTTGAATAAAATGTGAATGTTGGATGTATGCGCATATGTTAGGAGGCCAACTTCTCAGAAAAGAGATTTGTGGGGCAGCAGGAGAGCAACACGTCTTTAACTTACAGTAACTGATCTGAGTTATGGTATAAATACTACGGAGAACTAATTGATTCAATCTACTCTGGACTGCTGTAAGTGAAGGAAACCAAAAGCTCTCGGATGTTGGTTTGAGCATACGTCATCTTCACCAAAAGTAATATTTTGAGTCCTTTGTGAGTTTTTCCACAGAATACGCGTCCTGAGATTCTGGTACCTCTGAGATAGAATGTGTGCGTATGAGATTACCTCTTGGATTTTGGTCAATAGTTTACCACCAAAGACAAGTAGATAACACTCTGAACGACAGTCTGAATACCTCAAATGTTGACCTAAAACGTTCATCAGCTTGGTAGATCAAACGATTTACAAAGGTTATAATGCACAAACAGTTCAAAGTTTTTAGCATTGAGCTTTTGATCTGTCATGGTTGATGATCGTCATTAGGATTAGCTGTGACTAGGGAAATTTGTCATTCTGATATACAGTTCGAGTCATGAACACGACAGACCCAAAGTCCAAAGCTAAGAAACTTTGAACTGCTTGTGTTATAACCAGTGTAAGTCAACTCCAATATTGTCTAGATGTGTAATCATTGGGAGAACATAACAAAAAAGTGAATTACTGGGATATTTGTTGAACTCATAGCTGTTGTAATTCTGGACAAGCCGAGATAAAATAATGGCAATCTGCAATACCAAGGGGACTAGGATTGAGTCAACATTGTAGACTCAAATTTTAGAGAAACGAACTTACGCTGTGACGATTACAGAGACAATCAAAGAGGCTGCCATGGTTACAAACACCGTTCCTGGTAAATTCGATACAGTTTCTGCATAAATAGTGTTGAAGATAATTGGAGAGAAGAACATTCCAATGCTTTCACAGCTACCGGAAGTTGCAAATATAGTACCTGTAAGATTAATACACATTTGCCAGTATCGAATATAGTACCTGTAAGATTAATAAACATATATCCAATTATGTCAGTGTCAAGTTTCTGGGTGTTTATATGCAGACAATGAAGGTTTTTTAAAATTGAATTGAACTTCTATAAATTTGTGAAAATGGCAATGTTTTATTCCATAATTGTATGACAGTAATGTATTGATATTTATGTATCTATTAGTGATTGCACAAGTCACACTGATTTGTATGGTTGTTCTGAATCTGATAACTAAGCAAACAAAAATGACAAGTTGTCAATCACACGATGATAATATATATATGTTGCCACAATTACATAACAATTGCAAGGCTATGCTGATTTTAGTGTTGATAGTCTTAAAGTCATTGCTACTGCTTTCAATGTCTGTTATTTTTCATTTTCACAAACTGAGCGACCCTTAGTTGTAGGCACAAAGACATGTCTAGATTAGCGAAAACGGAGTTGCCATGGTAATTTCTTTATGCACAACTTGACATTTTCAGACTATTGACCCCGAGGTCACTAGGTAGAATGCACCAATACTGAGCAGAATGACAACATAACCTCCGGTAGTAGCTACATTTTAGATGCTATGACAATAATACATTTCTGGGGACGTAACTTTATTTTTCACTCGCTAAAAGTTATTTTGACGTGTGCAAATTATATGAATGTTTAAACATTATATGACTTGTTTTCATTATCATTAAACCATCAATTAATCAATACAGCTGCAACTGCCTCCCCTACCAATGACTGTGGGAACCCCACGACTGCGTTCAATTCACCTGCATCCCCTGCCAATAACCAAGCCTGCGAATATAGTAATAGGTAGCATACAACAGTTTTATGAGTTGTATGAGTTACTACATGACTAGGACAATGAGCTACGTCTTACCTTGCTCGGATTCTGTGACTAGTTTTGACAGTTTTGAGTTCAGTACAGGCACTGCCAAGAAACTAAACACACCAGCTAGGGTAGCTGTAACAAGTGAAAGTAAACACGGTGTACATTAAGACACGCTCACAGCAATGGACATACACAATGTATATATTATGTTACACTAGAAAAGTAACAAATAAACGAATTTATAAAATCATCCATTGTTTCATTATATTGTTTTGTTTTTTCTACACATCCTTATATACAACATTTTAATAGCTTTACTTTGTCAGCCTAAGAGGTTTTAAATTGATGGATTAATCAGATCAAGGCTGTCATATTATTGGTTTCAGTTGAAGGAGTTTTTATTTGAGTGAAAAGTGTAATATCAACAATCTGACAAAGTGTTAGCCAATGATCATTAGGTTCTATAGGCAGTTAATATGAACTATTTAAATATTTTTATGGCAAATCTTATCTTCTTTAAATAAATGCAAATTCAAAAATGTAAGTACTCGAATGTTAGATTTAAAAAACTCATCTTGGTACACAGGGAACCCTGCACACCTCTCTAACATTCACATACCAAGGACAGGGTTGTGCACACAGCTGTACCAGCTCAGTGGATCCATGGGGACTGTACCAGCTATGTGTACAATTAATATCCCTGTAACATCTCTGGCCAACACACTAGGTGTAACATACCTAGATTTGATAAATGTGTATGCCAATATCAATGTAAGGGGGTGATCAGTTTTTATGGCCGGGGGTGGGCCGGTGACTTCTTGTTCATCTTGTATGTAAAAATAGTGACCAATCTGCGATTCATCCACAAAACAATCCAACCCCCTCTGACAAATAAAAAAATACCGCCAATGGCGTTGCAGTACAACTGTACAGTTTTTAAAAATGTTTATCCATATGTTAGTCCATGCTAACAATAGGTGTTCATTTGCTGAATCCAGTTGCCTATCCAACCATGTTGCTATCTTTGCCATATACGCGATCATTTGGCTGTTGGTATGCGCCTGGTCTTGTTGCTAGGTATATTTGCATATTTTTGAAATTTTATTCAATTGTCTATCTATCCCCGTTGTTATTTTCGCAATATATGTGATTATTTGGCTATTGCTATGGGCGTGGTCTTGTTGCTAGGCACATTTGCATACATTTTTTGAATGTTTATCCCTTTGTCTTTCAATTCCTGTTGTTACCTTCACAATATATGTGATCATTTGGCTGTTGCTATGGACGTGGTCTTGTTGCTAGGCACATTTGCATACATTTTTTGAATATTTATCCCTTTGTCATTCAATTCCTGTTGTTACCTTCACAATATATGTGATCATTTGGCTGTTGCTATGGACGTGGTCTTGTTGCTCGGCACATTTGCTTACATTTTTTGAATATTTATTCAATTGTCTATTAATCCCTGTTGTTATCTTTGTGAAATACACGACCGTTTGGCTGTTACTATGGGCGTGGTCACAGTTGCTAGGGATATTTGCATAGATTTTAAAAATGTTTACTCACTTGCCTACCAGAAGATGTTGTTATTTAACCAAAATATACTGCCATTTGGTTGTTGCTAAGGGCATGGTCATGGTTGCTAGGGCCAATTTTGTCAAAATGTTTTGAAGAAAATCAGCAGAATAACACTTTCAGAAACATTTCACCAAGTTTCAGACTCATAAGTTTTTGACCAAAAATAAACATTTTTACACCTAATTTGCTTATCACTCATGGAATCATTGTATGCTTAATATTTCTTCGTCCATACATCCCTAGATGCATTCCCATTAAATTTCAGCCCAATCTGCTCAGTGATTTTGGAATTAGAGATTTTTGACCAAAGAGACACTCTTTTACATATCACTGATGGCACCATCATATCATGAACAATGCTTAGTAAAAACACCCTTAAGAATGTTTCACCCAAATTTCAGCCCAATCTGCTGCCCAGTAGTTTTTGAGTTTTTGTTTTTTGATCAAAAATCACATATTTTGACCCAAATCACTAACTAAATTTTGATTTGAACAATTTCCCAACTAGACATCCAAGGTAATGGACCCACCGTGGCAATCGGTTCAGTAGTTTTTGGCTTTAAGTTGTTTACACACAAACATCCACACACATCCACAGACAGACAGACAGACAGACAGACAGACAGACAGACAGACAGACAGACAGACAGACAGACAGACAGACAGACAGATAGATGCCGGACGATCCCTACAGCACTACTGAACCTCAGTTCAGTTCTGCTAAAAACACACTGACCCCCCCCCCCCCGACATCTGTTGACAAGAAATATTCTTCTTGACACTCTAGATTCTCAAAGCACAATACAGCACACTGCATACTAGTTAATTTTACTTCTTACATTTACAGTAATTTTAAGTGTATCTGGTAAATTGCCATCCCAAATCCATTGCTTCACATGTATAAAGCTCTTTACACAGGAACCATATGAGAAGTATGATTGTCTGTTCATGGACATGCAAAATATTCATGGTTTGGTAACCAATAGTTATAGGATATCTCTTAGATTGGGTGAACTATTACCATTACAGATTAATTCAGCTAATTATAACATACAATATTAGAAATGGAGTTAATATAATTGTTAACCTAGGGGTTTCAGTAAGTTTTAAAGTAGGGAGAGAACTGGAAACAGTATGCGGAGTGTGCGCGCCTGCTATACAAGCACGGGTGGGGGTTGGGAGGGGTGTCCCCCTCCCATGGTAAGAGCTTTTTGAAAAATGAACACCTTTTGGAGGCCATTTAGAGCACCATTTAGAAGTAAAACACAACTTAGTTATATCATAAAAGTATCACTAATTTAGGGTTCAAAAGTTTAAATCATTTCAAGTAATATTGATACAAATAATAATAAAAAAAAGATCAAGTATAAAGTGAGAAAATTTGGGAAAAACATGCACAGTGGAGGTCAGTTACCATTTAGAGATACACATTCATTAAATTATTTTGAAAGTTTGTCTCTATTGGCTATGTTTGTGTGCAATTCAACATGTTCAGGTCAATGGAGGCACCGATTTTAGAGTCAGTTCATCAAGTAAATTTCAAGGTATTTCATTTCTTATGTGTTACGTGTACAGCTACATATGCAAGTTTTTATACCACATGATGACACAATGCAACTCATGGCCTGCAATATTGAGAAGTCATTTCTAACTTGCTTAAAAGGTGCAATGTTATGACTCCATGTCATATGCTATCAAGAGACAAAGAGTTTATGTTATATTTGAACGTATATTTATAGCCATTGTTTATGGTTTATTGAATGCACATACATTTGTTGTATGGAAATTTAAGTACAGCAGGGTAGGTAGTTCATGATTTCGTTCAGTTGTTGAAAATAAGGTGACCCCCCCCCCCTTTATATCACTTTGTAAAAATGATGCCCCCCCTTCTTTGAGTCCCAAACTGAGGTGCTCCCCCCCCCGATTTACCCCCCCCCCCGGCCGTAAAAACCGATCGCTCCCTAAAATGGATGTTAAAAATAGCCATCCAGCATAGGTTTTTACAACATCCATGTACAAGAGCTTTTCCCCACAGCCATGTACCGGCTATGTTAGCCTAGATGTAGCATAGGTATTTCCCACAGCCATGCACCAGCTATGTTAGTCTGATATGAACAAAAGGGTTGCTACAGGGTATTATTCCACCATAGCTGTTATATGTATGTGCTACGTATGCAGTACACAGCTATGGTACTGGGATGTGTACAGCAGTCATGGCACAGAGGCGGTATTCCACATCCATGCAACAGGCATATTTTTCACAACCATGTACCAGGGCTGTGGAAAAATATATCCTGTAACGGGGCTGTGAAATACTGATGTCTCAAATGAAATTGGCGCTCGTTCTTAAGCTTGTTTTGGAGCGTTTTTGATACATTTGGGATATGTCTATGATCAAAAGCACGTATCAACAAAAACACACGTAGGAGAAATATAGGCAATGATTATAAAAGTCTCGAATTGGAGAATAGGCTGTTGAATAGGAAAGATAGTCAGTGGATTAGTATGTGTCAAACATTCACCCGTTCAGGTTTCAGCAGTTTCCACTACTAACAATCATCAGACAGACAGACAGACAGACAGACAGACAGTCATCAGTCAGTCACTTACCTGAAAGCTTGAACGTGCTCCAAACAAAGTTCGTCAAGACAAGGTTGTCCTGAACATATTGCAATGGTCTATTTTAGGTGTGGAAATCGTCATGAGTCATCAATCAATTTAAATACTGAAACTGCATGAAATGCGACAATTTGTCGATATGAGAGTCTTCTTTCACATGCAACATTTTAAAAGTGACTGTAGACGTCCTTTGCCAAGCAATGGCAAAATGTGTTTTGGCCGTGAACGCACCAGTACGTGCAAGAACGACTATGAATACTGAATTAATGTGAAAAACGTGATACCTGTAAGAGACGTTGACATGTAGTTGACCTGTACCTGCGTTTTGTACCGACCGAATTGAAATCACTGTACTTACCAGAAAACATCATTGGTGTATTATAGGCAAATGCTATCACCATTAGTGAACACATATAGGAGAGTACAGCAACTTGCACTATGGCCAAGTCAGTTAGACAACACATCAACAGTTTACCTCCAACAAGTATACCTTCAAAATGTTACAATAGAAATGTTACGTGTTATTTATCATGACTTTAGTATCAATACTTGCTAATTGGAACAGACAAATGCAAGTTACTGGACGATGTATGGACATGTACTCTATACAGTCTATTGTTATATGTTGTAAATTACATTTTTCACACTAATTTACATATATATATAATGTATAATCATAGAAAAAATCCAAACGGGATTTCAATCTGATTATATAGCTTAATTGTACAGCTTATTACATAGCTTATTAATAAGGAGCTAACATAACATTAAGATGTATATCCCGAGCTAAAGGTACCAATACCAATACATCATTGGTGTATTATAGGCAAATGCTATTATCATTAGTGAACACATGACTTCCAACTACCTGTAGGGCTTACCATAAAAACACAGTACGGCAACAGACAGAGAACGCTATAGAATTAATATTTCAAGTACTCATGCCACATTTGTACACGATGCGCGTCATGGATTTTGAACAATATGATAGAGAACAGATGTTTTATTTAGAATTAAAGTGCACATACTTCACCAGTGGGAAAAGTATACATGCAGTTGTTGTAAAACTACTGTAATAGTAATGTATGTACTTGCTTGTTTGTTTGTTTGTGAGAGAGAGAGAGAGAGAGAGAGAGAGAGAGAGAGAGAGAGAGAGAGAGAGAGAGAGAGAGAGAGAGAGAGAGAGAGAGTGTTATCGACACTAAAAATCAACACATCTCATCATTCCAGTTTCTATTAAGTATTATACACTAGGTATGACCACCTAAAGTTCTCTAACATACCAGTGACTTTTAAAACTATACAGGCAATATTAATGCCACTGTATCAATGTTACAGGCCCATTTTTATGTGACATGGGAAACTCATTTAAAACTTGCATTAACATTAGCTTCGAAAACTTTCGAAGCTTTGAAATATTACCTCAAAGGCTATGAATAACCTACAAATTGCCTTAATAGAACCAAAAATCCTCCGGATCTGCTAGGGAAGACTCCCTCACTCCCAGAGGTCACTCATGTGTTCAACCAACAATCAGACGCACCAACCTTTTTAATGTCATAATGGTTTTAATTTTTCTTAAGAATTTTCACCCTATGCTAATTTGAGATGATGTTGTATTTTAAGATAGTCTAAAATTATTTGTCAAGATAGTCTAAAATTGCCTTAAAACTCCAAATCTCCCTTACCAATAATACTACCATTAGATGTGCTGACTTTTACTATAATGATTAGAACATGTTTCAACTCTATGTAAGTATGTAAGTTATAAATAATAGTTTGTGATACTTGATGTTGTTGTCTTGTAAAGATTGGACGTTATTGCCTGACAGTGTCGTAATAGCCTAAATGGGCTTCAAAACCCTACTAAACCCTCTAGAACCCCCTTCCCCACATTCCCACACACAAGAGTTGGACATAGTTTATCCCAGTCTCAAGCTCTTCCCCCTACCTCTTACAGTCAAGATGCTATTAAACTTTGTTTTTAAAACTATTTCAACCTAGTGAAGTTGCTTTTTACATGTTGGTGCTGTCTTGTGAAGCTTGGAAATTATTGCCTGAAAGTGTCTGAATAGCCTAAAAATGGGCTTTAAGAGTAAAAAACCCTCTAGAGCTTCTAGGGGGAGACCCCTAGGACCCTATGTGTATGTATAGTTGCTTTTTACATGTCGGTGCTATCTTGTAAAGCTTATTAAGCTATTAAGAGTAAAAAAGCTCCAGAGCTTCTTGGGTTAGACCCCTAGGACCCTGATGAGAGGTGTACATATTCCCATCTTAAGTTTTACAGATGGGGGTGGGGGTGGGGGTGGAGGTGGGGGTCAGTGACTGTTTGTCAGCCCGATGGCAAAATCCACAGGCAAGGACAGAAACACAGTCAGAGTTCTGGTTGTTTCTTGCTGTCTGCCTGTTTGGGTTGCTAGTCAAACAGAAATAACAGGAAATTCGGTCCGTCTGCTTGTTCGGGTTGATTCTCAATCTACCCCTATATCTCTCCAAACAGACAGACCGAATTTCGGGTTGAAATTCGTTCTTTCTGAATGTTAATCAACGCGACCAAGCAGACAGAAAGAAAGGCAGTTAGCTACCCCTATGTCCTATGTCTCTTCAAACAGACAGACCGAATTTGGGGTTGAAATTCATTCTTTCTGATTGACTAGCCGAACAGGCAGACAGAAAGAAAGGCAGTGAACTACCCCTGTGTCTCTTCAAACAGACAGACCGAATTTGGGGTTGAAATTCATTCTTTCTGATTGACTAGCAACCCTTACAAGCAGACAGAAAGAAAGGCAGTTAATTTCGGGTTCAGTGAAATTCGTTCTTTCTGATTGTAAAGCAACCCGAACAAGCAGAAAGAAAGATTTATTACTACCCCTATGTCTGTCCAGTCAGACAGACCGAATTTCGGCCTGGAATTCCTTCTGTCTGATTGCAAATCAACCATAACAAGCAGACAGAAAGAAATCAACCCGATTTCTGACTGTGTTTCTGTCCCTTACTGCCCAGGCTGGAGAAACTGACCGGTCCCTTACGATTCCACGGTCCTAGATGGCCGACGAACCCCCCCCCCCCCTTTTCCGTGAAATTCCTAACAAGCATGCGTACCCGCTTCGTATGGGACTGCCACCATCGGGGACAACGTCACTAATTTTATCTTTAAACGATGAATAGTTTAATACTTTGCAGCGTATATACGAAGTTTTGCTTAGTTTGTACAGTGTGGTAAGTTCATTTGTGAATGGGTTCAAGTTAGATTCGTTTTGTGAGGGATGATCTGCCCCCGGTTCTGCCTCACTGTGTCTGTATTTTATATAGCGCCAAGAACGATGCTGTAGGCTTATGCTGAGCCACTCTAAGGTGGTGGTTTTGATGAGGAAACGTCGGACAGTTCTAGGGCTTTAGATGTCATATTCATTTCCCCCAGCTAGGGAAAATATTAGCGTTCGGCATGGAAGACTTTTTGTTGTGCAGGCGATCGACGGTACAGATTCGGCGGACACAATGGGGCAGACGAAAGCGATCAAAATATGATTATACTATTCTCATTCAGGGCCGCTTGGAGTCGCGCTATCTCTGTGTTATCACTATTATAGACGTGTTAGTTTGTTGTATTGACCAATCAGATATCTCTATTTGCACCATGAATATACTGGTATAGTATAATGTCATGTTTACATTCTGTGAAAACCCTAATGTATGTATGTATGTATTTATGTATGTATGTATGTATGTATGTTGGAATGCATAAGGAACTAATAAACCAGTCCGTATATATAGCTGTTAAATCCGACGTTTCGAATAAATATTCTTTTTCAAAGGAAAAATTGGCGAGACATAAAAATGCCAGGTCAAAACCCGAACGTTTATGTATGTATGTATGTATGTATGTATGTATGTATGTATGTATGTATGTATGTATGTATGTATGTATGTATATGTATGTATGTATGTATGTATGTATGTATGTGTGTGTGTGTGTGTGTGTGTATGTATGTATGTTCAATAGTCAACGTGATTTTGCTATTATATCATTTGTATTAATCGTGAGTTTAAAAAATACTGTCAGTGTCAATGGCGTTGTAGCACAACTGTACAGCTTTTAAAAATGTTTATCCATATGGTAGTCCATGCTAACAAGAAATGTTCATTTGTTGAATGACTATCCAGTTGCCTATCCAACCATGTTGCTATCTTTACGATATATGCTATCATTTGGCTGTTGCTATGGGCGTGGTCTTGTTGTTTGATATATTTGCATACATTTTTGAATGTTTTTTTTTTCACTTTTGCATGAATTCCTGATATTATCTTTGCAATATACATGATCATTTGCTGTTGCTATGGGCGTGGTCTTCTTGCTAGGCATATTTACATACATTTTGAATGTTTATTCAATTGTCTATTAATCCCTGTTGTTATCTTTGCAATATATGTGATCATTTGGCTGTTGCTATGGGCGTGGTCTTGTTGCTAGGTACATTTGCATACAGTTTTTGAATGTTTATTCATTTGTCTTTCTATTCCTGTTCTTATCTTTGTGAAATACACGACATTTTGGCTGTTGCTATGGGCGTGGTCATGGTTGCTAGGGTATTTGCATACATTTTTTGAATGTTTACTCATTTGCCTACCAGATGATGTTGTTATTTGATCAAAATATACTGCCATTTGGTTGTCGCTAAGGGCATGGTCATGGTCGCTAGGGCCAATTTTCTCAAAATGTTTTGAAGAAAATCTGCAGAATAACACTTTCAGAAATATCTCTCCAAGTTTCAAACTCGGTGACCAAGTGCTTTTTGAGATATAAGTTTTTGACCAAAAATGAACATTTTACACCTAATTTGCATATCACTCATGGCATATCATTGTATGCTTAATATTTCTTTGTCCATCCATCCCTAGATGCATTCCCATTAAATTTCAGCCCAATCTGCTCAGTAGTTTTGGAATTATAGATTTTTAACCAAAAAGACACATTTTTAGCCCTAATTTGCATATCACTGATGGGACCATCATATCATTAACAATTCTTAGTAAAAACACCCTTAAGAATGTTTCACCCAAATTTCAGCCCAATCT
The DNA here is from genome assembly GCF_964340395.1 of Glandiceps talaboti. Taxonomy (NCBI): domain Eukaryota; kingdom Metazoa; phylum Hemichordata; class Enteropneusta; family Spengelidae; genus Glandiceps; species Glandiceps talaboti. The sequence continues at coordinate 26,027,829 of NC_135555.1, read as the reverse complement.
GCCCAGTAGTTTTTGAATTTAAGTCTTTTGTCCAAAAATCATATTTTTTGACCCAAATCACAAAGGTAAGATCATTTTGAATTGAACAATTTCACAACTTGACACCCAAGGTAATGGACCCACCAAATATTATGGCAATCAGTTCAGCGGTTTTTTAGCTCCGCTGTCAGCGAAAGCTGAAAGCGTAGCTTTAGGTATAGGTGGGTATTGAGGTTTAGAGAGTAGAGTGAATCATAGGTGTCCGTCAAACTTTTATATTTTTACTATCTACTCCATAAGTGACAGTCGGAATTCTTCGATATTTGGTGTGCATGTTCCCTGGGGGGAGGCTATTCAGATTTGTTCATGCCAAGTTGATCTGTGCCATTTTCAATTTTTTATGATTTTTTTTCATAAAATGTCATTTTCATCAACTCCTTGAAAACCTCTTATTAGATTGCTTTGATATCTGGCGTGTTGATGCGCAGGGGGTAGCTTACTCAGATTTGTTAATTTCAAGTCAGCACATCCTCATTTTTATTTTTTATGATTTTTTTTTTGTAATTTGAAAAAAAAATGAATATGTTAATGAGCATAATGACCGACGCCATATTGGAAATCAGTCGACGAGACTTTAAGTAAACTGCCACTTTTCAAAAGACACTATTGACGTCAAACAAGCAATGTAATATGTGCTATAGTCATAATTCTACGCATTGGGCGCCCAAATGACAAGCGTTTGTTCGAAACAGGGTTGTAAACTTCAAATCCAATTCTGCACCCTTCTACATTATCAGCCAATCCGCAACATCCTCATTTGCATACTCTACCCTGATTCGACCAGAAGCTGAAGGTGACCTCATTCGACTGAGCGATTTTCCACAGCAAGTATCTTGAGTATCAACACAGGACGTTCTTAGTACTCACTAAAATCACACTTCAGACCCACTATAAAAGTGTGATGTTTTCAGATAACATGTAACTTGTGGTTAATTCTATATTGTCGTGCAATTTGGAATGACAGTGAACCAGAATTCAGACAACTTGCGTAAGGAAGGGCATGCCAGGCATGCGGTTGAAGTTTAAATATGGCCGACAGTTCATATGTAAAGTTAAACGACATGAACGTGTCTTGCCTTTCCAAAATGCAAATATTTGGCATGTAAAAATAATTAAAATAATTACAACTTTAATTTGGCTTCAGACTTTGCATTATGTTTTGCGTATCTTTCCCCGTTTTACATGTAAATCCGAAAAGGTTCTCTCTCATCATGTCATCAGTGTCAGTGATCATACCGCGCGGGGTAGTCCTCGGGTGCACGAGTCTGTATTACTGACTTGACTCTAAACACCGGAGGGGGAGGGACAATTGTCAGAATCGAGTCCCGAATTCCTCCGTATGCAAGCAGGACTACGTGCGGGGCTGCTTTGAGTACGAGCGAAGTGAGGCATGTTGAGGTATTTTGTTGAGAATTATAAATATTGCGAAATGTCAAGTACAAGGTTTAAATACAATGGAATGATGAAAAAAATGGCAGAGTCTGCTGACAGGCGCCGGTCACAAAAAACACTGTGAATTAAAATATCAGACGATGTACATGTATGTATTAATCGCCGACAATCCACCCGTATGCACGAGGGACTAACCCGGAAGCAAGTCGTTGTCAGCCATACGTTACAGTGGTAACATCGTCCGAGAAATCGCTGCGTTCAGAGTGTCACTGTCATTATTCACAGAATTGTTGTTTTCGAGTGAAAACCCGTCTTGAATTGTATAACTCTAACAAATGAAGACATGTCAAGTTATATTTTGAAAGTTGTATCGCTAGTTTGAGACGATTTTCTCACGTACTATAGTACTATCGAGGCTTACTTGGAACATGGAGTGGTTATACTTCCATGCTTGGAAGTAGTAGGACCTTCCAGTTCATCGGGAAGTTTAGCCAGTCCGATAATTCTTTCTGGTTTAGTTTACAACACTTTTGATCACGCAGATTTTGTTGTTGTGATGAAAAGAAATTAAAAAAAGATCATTTCAACCATTTCGTTGTGTTTTCTTTGTGAAAGGTAACCGAACATGAACGAGTGTTACCACTGTAACGTATGGCTGAGAATGACTCTCTTCCGGGTACTTGAGATTGTCGCCGTACGGAAACTAAGATGGCGATTAATACATTTCTTCCCTATATATATCTACCACAACTAGAACAAGTTGAATGTTGTTGACTTTGTAAATTTGTTAGAAAATTCAAATTCAAATTGCCTCAAAATTATTTTAGATCCCTAGTTTATTTCATTCTTCATTAAAAATTTCCAGGGTTACAGCTGTAAGACACTGGAATTACTTATAGCCAACCTCAAAATCCTCTTTTTTTCTTTTTCTTGTGTGCATTTCCCAGTCATTTTTTTCTGAGATTTTGTGCAATTTTTCATAACAGTAGATTTTTGTTATAAAATGGTGACTATGGTATAAAAGTACAATACATTACCAACTTCTGTGTAAAATGTGTTTTATAGTGAGACATCATATGAAACCACTAACCACTTTATTGCATCGCTAAAACAAAACTGCATAGTGACTCGAAGAGCTGAAGACCTGAACCACTTCTACATGTCACCAAAATAAAAAATTAAATTTAAAAAAAAACAGCGGAGCTATTCTGACCGATAGGTCGCTTGTTTACTTTAAAGGTGATTCAAAATGCTCACATTCACTATCACTAATTTGCTAGACTACATGTTGGTGAAATGCATTCTGGTTTTAAAACTTTTCAAAAGCGTCTGCAAACACCTTAAAATGACCTTTTTTCAGTCACTTCCCTTCGGATTTACTTCGAGAGTTTTCGGGTATTTCCGGTCCCACCTAGACCACGGGATTTTATGACGTCATAAGGAGACATGGTTAGCACGTAGCCTATGACGAGCGTAGTCAACAGGTGAATAAAACTCAACAGCATTGTGAAAAAATACATTGCTGGTGGTTGTAATAGACATCAGTAAACAAAAACTACACTCTACATGTCTTATTAACCAATATTTTACCGATATTTACTCACACTTTCTCACTAATTGGCAGTGTCTGTGGGTATAAATGCTAAAATATGATCTCCCCATATTATGGCAAAATAAATCAAAACGGCTAGACTAGATATATATAAACACTTGTAATGTCGCGTGTTTCACATTCATTGACTTTTATTTATCTGATTTTTTATTATTTGCCGACAAGAAGCATTACGATACCGTCGTGACGTTTGTCGGCATCCCCGGGCCAAGGACGGCATATTTTAGCCCAGTCGTACTTGCGTCGCCTTTTGAACAGTGCATTTAACAACAAAGTAAACATATTTCATCTCGAATAAATATACTAGCTATTAGAATACCAATGGGAAACTTCAAGAAGGCGTATCGGGACATGTGCCACAATATATTTGTTGGTCCCATAATACACTAATTGATTCGATTTGCTCCGAGCATATGGAAGTACGCTCTGAGTCATTGCATCATGTAAATGGAACTGTGACCGACCTAATTTTGTTGTCCATATATAAAATGAGACTGACCTGTAAATTTTTCACAGTTTTCGTTGTGGTCTTGTATTGTCACATGTTTGGCTTGTGAACACAAGTTTACATCTATTATTGTCTAGGACGTAATACTCTAGTCCGAGTCTGAAACCCATATAAAACCTAAGAAACTCGCATTCGGATCGGACAGAACAGAAGTAGGTCTCATCGACTTGTTGGGGACTCGAATTATTGCTTGTTTTTATCACGGTATACAGGTGATTATTATATATCAGTAGAGGGGTAGTGTTGTCAAGTTTAGTGCAGTCACCGCGGCCGCGGCAGTAAGCTTATACTAGGGTAGTCCCGCCGATCAAAGCTGAAGCAGTGTATGTACAATGTACGTATGGAATCGGGAGAACACAGCGCACATTCGTGTCGGGATAAATTTATCCACGTGTTGATGTAATCCATATTTATCAATCAGATATATTGTAAAATTCTTCAAGTCGTACAGAAATAACGTCTCTAACTTCAAAACAAACCCTGAGAAACTGGACCGGACGTGGCTAGCCAAGTATCTTGTTGCAGGCTTTCTTTCATAACCATGTGCTGGGGTCACGACCTTGTTTGCCGACGTCAATATTGTCCAATCATATTTAATATCATGAACACATCGCGATATTTGATTTGTTGGTTTCCTAAACTGTATACTTCGAATACCACGATTCGTTACAGAATTCTTCTAATGAATATTAAATAGGCTTGTTGCATTAAATTAAGTGATATCACAACAAGGGAAACCATACAAGTTTTCTTCCAGACGAGTTGCTAAAGTCATGTAAATGACAACACTAAACTCAGGAAATTTCCTCAATTCTTTACAATTTTATTGCTGATAATATGGCAATCTAATAGCTAGTATATTTATTCAAGATAAATATGTTTACTTTGTTGCTAAATGCGCTGTTCAAAAGGCGACATCAGTGAGTATAGTCGAGTATAGTGGGCTATAATATGCTGTCGACGCCATGCCTGTCGAAGATATTGTAATGCTTCTCCTCGGCAAATAATTAAAAAAAATCAGATAAATAAATTGAAACACGCGAGCGACATTACAAGTGTTTATGTATATCTACACTGTAGTCTAGCCGTTTTGATTTATTTTGCCATAATATGGGGAGATAATATTTTAGCATTTATACCCACAGACACTGCCAATTAGTCAGAAAGTGTGAGTAAATATCGGTAAATGTTGGTTAATAAGACATGTAGAGTGTAGTTTTTGTTTACTGATGTCTGTTACAACCACTAGCAATGTATTTTTTCACAATGCTGTTGAGTTTTGTTCACCTAGTGACTACGCTCGTCATAGTCTTAGTGCTAACGTGTACCCCTTATGACGTCATAAAATCCTGTGGTCTAGGTGGGACCGGAAATACCCGAAAACTCTCGACGTAAATCCGAAGGGAAGTGACTGAAAAAAGGTCATTTTAAGGTGTTTGCAGACGCTTTTGAAAAGTTTTAAAACCAGAATGCATTTCACAAACATGTCGTCTAGCAAATTAGTGATAGTGAATCTGAGCATTTTGTTTACACACACACACAAACACACACACAGACAGACAGACAGACAGACAGACAGACAGACAGACAGACAGACAGACAGACGCCGGGCGATCCTTATAGCACTACTGAACCTCAGTTCAGTTGTGCTAAAAATGGAATCAACATTCAATACTATGTTTTCTGACATGTTGTTTTCTGCAGGACTGGTATTGTTTTGAAATTAATCCAATAAAATCACGTGACTACTTACCAATAGCATTAACAAACAGCAAAGCTGCAGTATAATAACCAATAATGATGGCTGACCAACAAAACGGGTACTGCATGATATACAAGACAGTTAGACCAGGTGCTGAATTAATAACAGTTGTCACTACCATGTTGTTAGTTAAAGTTGCAATCACTCTCCATCGACGACCGTTTGAGTTCTCTTTAAACATCTTATAAATATCTCGTAATTGTGACAAGAATCACAATAAGTAGAAATGGAGGACCAAATCCTTCTGCTTCTAACAGATAACCTATTCCTATCTGTGATAGGGATGAAGCCAAGATGCTGATAAACGTTACGAAGGCGATACGAAAGGTTCTTTGCTGTACGTTTGTAATATCTGCCACATATGCAAGACATCCAGAAAGGAAAGCATATATGTTTCCAGTTCCACCACGTATAGCTTCGGCAATTAATAGATAATGCAGAGGAAGGCGAAAATCGGCATATATTATGATAACAAATATAATGGAATAGACAGTCAATCCAATGCAAGGAATTACAATGGCGATTTTACGCCCAGCCTTATCACTCCACGAGCCAATGATTGGAGTTGTGACGAATGAGAGTGGAACACTAACAAGGTCGTAATAAAGACTCCAATACGATGACTCTGCTTGGATTTCACTCAGTACGTCTGTGTCTGACGAACCAGTCCCATTCACTATCTTGCAGGTGCCATTGATTGGCAAAATACTGCCCCCTGGAGGAGACAATGAGGGTGTGATATTGTGACTCAAGGTAACTTCATATTGGATAAACATACACATACAATGTACATTACCTTTGGTGCTCATATCACTTTTTACTCAAGGGGAGCCATATTTGTAGTGAACATTCATGATTTACCAATTAACTAAACATTTAACTTTTAATACATTGATACTAACTACATTAAAGTGTCTACCCCTATTGCCATTTTAAACCAAGTCTTTCTTTTTAGTTAGACATTGACCTTTGACCTAGACCTGGATCTTCAGGTTCAGTTACTGGAATTTAGCAATTCCCTTCGTAATCACAGACACTTTGTGGTATTTATTTGTCGCCACCAATTTCTATGCCTCCACTCAGTCACATTTAGGGGGGGGGGAACTGTCTTCTATGAAGACTTGTTTTCTTTGAAATATATATGTCATTCATCTACATTAGTGTAATTGTAATTGTGTCTTCAAACTAAATTTGGTACCTGGATTGTAAATGATTGTTTCCTGGATAACGAATAGGGTGTAGAAAATCGCAACGATGACAAGAATCACAATAAGTAGAAATGGAGGACCAAATCCTTCTGCTTCTAACAGATAACCTATTCCTATCTGTGATAGGGATGAAGCCAAGATGCTGATAAACGTTACGAAGGCGATACGAAAGGTTCTTTGCTGTACGTTTGTAATATCTGCCACATATGCAAGACATCCAGAAAGGAAAGCATATATGTTTCCAGTTCCACCACGTATAGCTTCGGCAATTAATAGATAATGCAGAGGAAGGCGAAAATCGGCATATATTATGATAACAAATATAATGGAATAGACAGTCAATCCAATGCAAGGAATTACAATGGCGATTTTACGCCCAGCCTTATCACTCCACGAGCCAATGATTGGAGTTGTGACGAATGAGAGTGGAACACTAACAAGGTCGTAATAAAGACTCCAATACGATGACTCTGCTTGGATTTCACTCAGTACGTCTGTGTCTGACGAACCAGTCCCATTCACTATCTTGCAGGTGCCATTGATTGGCAAAATACTGCCCCCTGGAGGAGACAATGAGGGTGTGATATTGTGACTCAAGGTAACTTCATATTGGATATATTGTATTCTGACTGTTTGGGTAAGGACATGTGATAACATTACCATAAAAATGACAGGTTCTACGGTTCTCGAACGTCGTAGTAGTCTAGTTGATTTCCCTTTCCAACCATCACCACTGTTGGCATCGACCATCTTCAATTAGGAATTCTTGCTTCACTGTCAAATAAACAAGTATGATTGCTGTTGCATAACACTTAAAGAACATTTGCGTTTTCAAAGTACACGTGTCTAGTCATAGCATTTAATTGTCTCATCATACCATCCGCTATAAGGGTGATTAATTGAAATCAATATAAATTATAAACTAGACTAGTAGTGAGGGCAAGGCGGTGGGTCACCCCAACACAGTTTGCTTTCTGTGGGTGGAGATGAATGTGTTGGGGTAACTCATACAATCATGAAAACTGACGTGTTTGATGTAGACCAAACATTAGTAATCAGTGTGTTTGTAAAACCACCACGTGTGTATATATATATATATATAAACTCAGTATATGTAAAATGTATAAACAGTAAATAACACAGTATCAAGCAAGGTACACAGGTGAATTCTGACACCCATATCACGTGAAATGGAATGATTGAACTTTGAATTTGGAACGATACCATTAGTTGTCTGATTATTACAACAGCGTAAAACACTGTGTAACGACTCCTGTGCGTCTTTATATATATATATATATATATATATATATATATATATATATATATATATATATATATATATATATATAACTCGGTGAGTATCAATCTGCTATAAGACAGTGCTCTATACCGCAGTGGCAAAGCGTAATAGTTTTGGTCTGATGATCGCAATATGCGTGAAACTCCGAGTTACACCCAAGAAAGAGTTCCAGTACTACCAAAACTATATATATATATATATATATATATATATATATATATATATATATATATATATATATATATATATATATATATATATATATATAGACTTATATAGACTTGATTCAAAGAATAAGGATGTTACAAGTCGTCTTATAATGACCTATAACATCTTGATTCTTTTGTATTAAATCTATAATGCTCTGCTACTAATATGGAATTGAGCACTGTTCTCTCCAAAGTGAGACACTTGTATGTATGTATGTATGTATGTATGTATGTATGTATGTATGTATGTATGGTACCAGATCTTCTGGTGTACAGTACGGATATAGAGCTTGATAAGTGAATGAAAAAAAGGTGGCTTGGTTACTTTGTTAGATTCTGTTCTCCACTACAAATTTGTTTCGCATGACCAGTATAGCTGGTCACACTCATTAAGTGGGTGAATGCGTAGTGGCACAGGATAAGTGTAGCAGTTTTCTTTGGTTCATGTTTGTAGGTGATAATTACTAGGCTGTTGTTGTCTGTGCTATATATTATGTAATATATAAAAAGCAGTTTCAGTTATATATATTATCAGTCGTTTCACACACACACACACACACACACACACACCTCCTTCTCTCTCTCTCTCTCTCTCTCTCTCTCTCTCTCTCTCTCTCTCTCTCTCTCTCTCTCTCTCTCATGGTTTTGCTTTGATATTTGGCGTGTGGGTGTCTTCAATTTAGTTTTTTTTGCATGGAGTTGAAATCCGTAACTTTCTATTCTCAGATGCCAGCTATCTTTGGAGACCTTGACCTTCGACCTTCAGGGCTAATTATCAATTCAATTCAATTCCTGCCTATCACAGACACATTGTAGTGTTTACATATTGACAATTTCTTTTAAATCATGTTTATATTATAATAATAACTATAATAATAAGCCTTATTTAGACTTGAGGGTCTTATTATTATTATCCCTAGCAAAGACCTAACTTTATACCTGGCACCCAATTATACAGCTGGGTTATCTTAGGCACAATCGTGGTTCAAACCTTGCCCAAGGATTTTAGCCATTCAGAAACAATCGGCAGCGACGGGGCTCAAACCTGCAATCTGCAGCTTCAAAGCCGGCCACTCTAACCATTCGTCCATCATGACTCCACAAATTTACAAGTAATATTGAAGAAAGGAACTATACACAAGCATTAATTTGGTGCTCATATAATGTTTACCCATATTTATAGTAAACAATCGCTATATTTTAATATTGCATAACTAAACGACTTCTATCATATACTCTATTCATAGACCATCACTATTAAGTAGCAATTGTGTGTGGCTAATGTATTTTAGATCATGTCTATCTGTAATGTAGAACCAGATAAACATACACATACAATGTACATTACCTTTGGTGCTCATATCACTTTTTACTCAAGGGGAGCCATATTTGTAGTGAACATTCATGATTTACCAATTAACTAAACATTTAACTTTTAATACATTGATACTAACTACATTAAAGTGTCTACCCCTATTGCCATTTTAAACCAAGTCTTTCTTTTTAGTTAGACATTGACCTTTGACCTAGACCTGGATCTTCAGGTTCAGTTACTGGAATTTAGCAATTCCCTTCGTAATCACAGACACTTTGTGGTATTTATTTGTCGCCACCAATTTCTATGCCTCCACTCAGTCACATTTAGGGGGGGGGGGGAACTGTCTTCTATGAAGACTTGTTTTCTTTGAAATATATATGTCATTCATCTACATTAGTGTTTGGTGTTTATGTGCCAACGGATATCTGTAATTTTCTTTTTTGTATAATTCTTTTCGATTTCAAAAGGATCTGTTGTTATTATTAAGATCTAGATAGCCTGTCATTTCAATGTAGACAACAATCTGTATGCATTATCATAGTTGGTCTTCTTTACATACAATTACAGTCAATTTCAAAATACCGTGCAGCTTTCTGTTTGATATAGCCACACAGAAACCAATACAAAACAGGGCATGCTACACTTTAAGATAACAAGATTGATATTGGATGAGCACAGTTTCTTGCTACATTTTGTCTAAGTGAAATGAACTACACATATCATCATACATGTACATACATCAAATGAACGCCGCAAAGGACATTTCATGTCCCCTTCATCGGCTGTTTGATACCAAGAAAAACATTGGCGTCCGAATGTCTGCATGGTTTTTTTTTGCAATACATTTAAAATGGTTTATTTCATTTACACTAAATGTAGCAAAAATGCAATGTTGATACTGAAGTGTAGCGCTGCAGTTTCTTGTTGGTTTCTGTGTGGTTGTATCAAACAGAAAAGTTGCACGTTATTTTTAAAATGACCGTATCTTCATTAACCTCAAAGTTGATTCTGTATCTAAACTATCGCAGCAGATCTATTCTGATCCTGATTTAGGAGAGAATCATTTGATTTCGGGGGGGGGGGGGGAGAGTGGGTATGATAGCAATTTCTGTGACAGCAAATTTGGTTTTCTATTGTCAGTCCTGCACCATGCATCAATTGTTTTTCCATATGCAGAAGCAATGCATTTTTTTTCTCGGTTACCTATTTTGTAACGTGCGGTTCATAACTATACCTACATGTCACTAGTTCACAACTAACTTGTTCTGTGTAAGTAGCAATAAGTAGCACTTACAATTCATGCTTCTGCTACTTGAATTTTATGTACAAGAGATACTGGTAAAAAATCCATGAGGAGCTGACTGATCTGGGGAGTGCTGTACTCCTGACCTCTCTGATCAAACATTTTGAAGGACCCCCCCCCCACCCTTCCATTTTAAATAGTAGATTACAGTGTTTTACAATACACATACCCATGCATATATATATATATATATACTGATTACATCACATCATCCTGTTTGTAAAACAATGTGTACCAAGACATTATATTTGCAAAAGTTAAAACAATGTGTTTTACTGTTTCTGTCCTTTGGCGCATACTGAGATATTTAGGAACTCATTTTCTTAAACACAAATAATCTATCAAACATGTCATTGTCCTTTAGCTCGAGTGGTTTTGAAGTAGGCATATGACCATTTTAATTGATAGCAACATGTCTTTAGATATTCACGTTTGAAAATATTCTGTCATTAATTTAAAACTATTTCTCTATTATTGAGGATACATGGACTTGGAGGCGCCTAGTTTTTATCTGAAGACAAACACCTCTCTAATACACCTGGAAGAAAACTGCTGCCATTACTTGATTAATAGACTAACAATAGTTACATGATCAGCTGTTCAACTGAGTCTTTGATTTCTGTTCATTAGTGTATTATTTCCTTGATGTGTAGCAGTTAAATGTCTTCTTCATTACTGTACAGTCGCAAATGTTGATGCACATGCTATTAAAAAAACAGTTCTGTATTGGAATGTACTAGTTCAGTCCCCTAATTGTACAGTAAAAACTGACAACTTGGACGGAATGACATTAAATAACACTATAAAATGCACTCTTGTATCTTGTCATTGTGTGATTTAGTTGAATATTCTGTCAAGAGATCACATTTTCAGTCACAGAATATTGCATCAAGTGGTATATGAATACGAATATGTTTATTGGAGTTGTTGCATATATTGTGACTCAGTTCGCTACTTCCTTCCCTGCAATACATTCTGGGGTAACTTTCAAAGGTAATTCATGTCAGAGTATTTTAAGTATCTATTTACTCATAATTAACAGGGCTTGTTCACAAATATTGAAAATATTAGCGCCACCTTAGACGGCGTGCCTCCAGAAAAAATAGAGAATCGGATTCCCAATTTTGTTTTGTTTTCACTTTTGTCTCTTGGAACATTTTTTTTCTCAAGCCATTACGGGATCAAATTATTTTTTTTCTCCTCCACCTGCAGACAATTTATTTCCCCAAAAATCCTCCCCCCCCCAGAAATCAAATGGATCACCCCTTATATATATTTTGCTATCGTATGGTACACTTTTTAGTGCTAATTTTAACAATTGCACACCCGCAGAGAGATATATAGAATTTTTGCTGTGTATTTTTTCTTACGTTCGTTAACATTGTCAACATTATACAATTGCCAGCATTCTCTCGTTGACCACACTTTCTTTCTAACACCACAGTTTGTTTTGTGGTCTCTATCTTGCTCTGTTCGATTAAGTTTGACCTTGTGTACTTGTTACAATGAATGAGTTATTTAGTGACCCTAAAATCAATGTATATAGGCTGCCGACCATTCGACGCGAGATCAGTTTTTGAAACCCCACTGAAATGGGGCCACTGGACAACACATGAAGGGTCACATTTTAGATCTTTCATTTAGGAGAGCTTTATGTAAAATTTAGGTAAAGGCATTGACGATTCCCTTAAGTCACCATGCACAGCGTTGCATTAATTGACGTCTTCATTGTTCCGATGTTTGTCACATTAATATATGTCTATCGACCAGGTTTCACTGCGTATGTTGGATGACTTACACTTTTAACAGTATCATATCCTACATATAACATGGAATTTACATTTCTTGCTGTCATATACATCATATATAATTTTCATAAGTATTTGTGCATATATTCTCTATATATATTCTGGAATTGGGTTCAGCTAATCTGAAAGACAACTACAATAGCCATGTATGTCCTTGGCTGAGGTCAAGACTCAAACAAATAAAATAGAGCGTGGAAATGATGGCCTGGTATACCTGAAAATGATATATGAGTAAGGAATCTATGCGTACAGTAGACCTAATTCAGTGTACTTACCGGTGCAGATGGTGATTACCCTGAGTGCATGTCTTGTTGGCATCTACAAAATAATTTGTCTAGCGAAAGCAAAGAAAACAATTCACATGCCAATACACGATCCATTCTAATAGAAAGCCTATATAACCATGTGACTTCAAGCTGTCACCTGATAGCTGGTGACAACAGGTCATATCAGTCTTGCATTCCTTTATCGAGATCGCTGGTATCCATCAGTGCGTAACAATCCCAGCCATTACTAGAACACAGGACAAGGAGTACTAACAATTTCTCAAGCAAAGTGATTGATGCCAATGAAAAGGGTTGTCATTATTGATATTACACACTGGAATTCTATTTTGACATCAAAATGATCACTTGTTTTGAGCGTAGGGAGTCAACCAGCAAAATATTTATTTTCAATTTGCTACAGTAAATTCATTCGCTATTCTGAAGAAGGAAGGCGACATATAACATTGACACGTGGAATGGAATTTGGTAAAATATGTAATGTGAGAACGTAGACGATGGATATCACCTTTGTGATATGTTCAACTTTGAAGTTGCTTTCTACACATTTAAGATACTGGTATTTCTTTGGGCCAAAAACAACATTCAACTCTTACAGTGATGTAATATTTTGTATGTGCAATTTGAAGGATTTTAAAATCAGACAATTGTTTGTTACATGTAAAGATTAATTTTAATTTAATGTGTGAGGAGTCATGAAGTCAATTTATTTTTCAGGTACACCCCCCCCCCCCCCCATGACCAACATTATTATTTTCAGATACCCCCTGTCCAAACACTATGCATATTTTTTCGAGTACCTCCCGAACTGTGAAAGCAGCCTTATATCATAAATGCTGGAAAAAAACAGGGCTTGTTCACAAATATTGAAAATATTAGCGCCACCTTAGACGGCGTGCCTCCAGAAAAAATAGAGAATCGGATTCCCAATTTTGTTTTGTTTTCACTTTTGTCTCTTGGAACATTTTTTTTCTCAAGCCATTACGGGATCAAATTATTTTTTTTCTCCTCCACCTGCAGACAATTTATTTCCCGAAAAATCCTCCCCCCCCAGAAATCAAATGGTTCTCCCCTTATATATATTTTGCTATCGTATGGTACACTTTTTAGTGCTAATTTTAACAATTGCATACCCGCAGAGATATATATAGAATTTTTGCTGTGTATTTTTTCTTACGTTCGTTAACATTGTCAACATTATACAATTGCCAGCATTCTCTCGTTGACCACACTTTCTTTCTAACACCACAGTTTGTTTTGTGGTCTCTATCTTGCTCTGTTCGATTAAGTTTGACCTTGTGTACTTGTTACAATGAATGAGTTATTTAGTGACCCTAAAATCAATGTATATAGGCCACCGACCATTCGACGAGATCGGTTTTTGAAACCCCACTGAAATGGGGCCACTGGACAACACATGAAGGGTCACATTTGAGATCTTTCATTATTTATTTTCAAATAAGCAGTAAATTCATTCGCTATTCTGAAGAAGGAAGGCGACATATAACATTGACACGTGGAATGGAATTTGGTAAAATATGTAATGTGAGAACGTAGAGGATGGATATCACCTTTCAACTACGATGACGACAAGAAAAACGCATCTTGATAGACTTAACTCCAAACCGAACCAAATTTTAATAAGTTCACAAGAATATCGATGACACGAAACCTTGCAATCGCAAAGACTGAATAAATAAATAACTAAAAACAAATGAATGTATATATGTCTGATGATCGCACTATGCGTGAAAATCCGAGTTACAACCAAGAAAGAGTTCCAGAACCTCCAAAACTATTGCGCTCTACCACTGCGGTATAGAGCGCTGTCTTAGTAGATTGATACTCACCGAGTTATATACCGGGTATATATATATATAGTTTTGGTAGTACTGGAACTCTTTCTTGGTTGTAACACGGAGTGCGATCATCAGACAACTGGTTTGTACTCTCTGGGTGTGCTGTAAAGAAATACCATCACTATTGTCTATGTGTTGGTGGGTTGGTGCTGTGTGTGTGTGAAGGTGTTGGTTGTTATTGTGTGAGTTATTGGGTGCGGACAAGTAGTAGGTGTTGGCGGGTTGTTGCAACCAAGAAAGAGTTCCAGAACCACCAAACTATTGCGCTCTACACTGCGGTATAGAGCATTGTCTTAGCAGATTGACACTCACAGAGTTATATATATATATATATATATATGTGTGTGTGTGTGTGTGTGTGTGTGTGTGTGTGTGTGTGTGTGTGTAAACATAAACTCAGTATTACATTTTGGAAAGTGCCTATGCTGGAGTAAACAGTGCTCTATACATATGTATTAATTCTGAACGTTTATTTAATAAATTAGATTCGTCAGGACATATGATGCATATAAGCTTTTCGGCCAGGCAAAGGTCACACAACTTCGAAACACTTGCAAAGGAAGTCGTATGTGTCAATAACAATTACTAGAATTTAGCCTTACACTGGTAATGTCAATAACAATTACTAGAATTTAGCCTTACACCAGTAACGTCAATTACAATTACCAGAATTTAGCCTTACACCAGTAACGTCAATTACAATTACTAGAATTTAGCCTTACACCAGTATAAACGTCTATTACAATTACTAGAATTTAGCCTTACACCAGTAACGTCAATTACAATTACTAGAATTTAGCCTTACACCAGTAGCGTCAATTACAATTACCAGAATTTAGCCTTACACCAGTAACGTCAATTACAATTACTAGAATTTAGTCTTACACCAGTAACGTCAATAACAATTACTAGAATTTAGCCTTACACCAGTAACGTCAATTACAATTACTAGAATTTAGCCTTACACCAGTAACGTCAATTACAATTACTAGAATTTAGCCGAACACCAGTAACGTCAATTACAATTACTAGAATTTAGCCTTACACCAGTAATGTCAATTACAATTACTAGAATTTAGCCTTACACCAGTAGCGTCAATTACAATTACTAGAAATTAGCCTTACACAAGTAATGTCAATTACAATTACTAGAATTTAGCCTTACACCAGTAACGTCAATTACAATTACTAGAATTTAGCCTTACACCAGTAACGTCAATTACAATTACTAGAATTTAGCCTTACACCAGTAACGTCAATTACAATTACTAGAATTTAGCCTTACACCATTAACGTCAATTACAATTACTAGAATTTAGTCTTACACCAGTAGCGTCAATTACAATTACTAGAATTTAGCCTTACACCAGTAGCGTCAATTACAATTACTAGAATTTAGCCTTACACCGGTAATGTCAATTACAATTACTAGAATTTAGCCTTACACCAGTAACGTCAATTACAATTACTAGAATTTAGCCTTACACCAGTAACGTCAATTACAATTACTAGAATTTAGCCTTACACCAGTAACGTCAATTACAATTACTAGAATTTAGCCTTACACCAGTAACGTCAATTACAATTACTAGAATTTAGCCTTACACCGGTAACGCCAATTACAATTACTAGAATTTAGCCTTACATCAATAATGTCTATTACAATTACTAGAATTTAGCCTTACACCAGTAGCGTCAATTACAATTACTAAAATTTAGCCTTACACCAGTAGCGTCAATTACAATTACTAGAATTTAGCCTTACGCCAGTAACGTCAAATACAATTACTAGAATTTAGCCGTACACCAGTAGCGTCAATTACAATTACTAGAATTTAGCCTTACACCAGTAGCGTCAATTACAATTACTAGAATTTAGCCTTACACCAGTAACGTCAATTACAATTACTAGAATTTAGCCTTACACCAGTAACGTCAATTACAATTACCAGAATTTAGCCTTACACCAGTAGCGTCAATTACAATTACTAGAATTTAGCCTTACATCATTAACGTCAATTACAATTACTAGAATTTAGTCTTACACTGGTAACGTCAATTACAATTACTAGAATTTAGCCTTACACCAGAACGTCAATTATAATTACTAGAATTTAGTCTTACACCAGGAATGTCAATTACAATTACTAGAATTTAGCCTTACACCAGTAACGTCAATTACAATTATTAGAATTTAGCCTTACACCAGTAACGTCAATAACAGTTACTAGAATTTAGCCTTACAGCAGTAACGTCTATTACAATTACTAGAATTTAGCCTTACACCAGTAACGTCAATTACAATTACTAGAATTTAGTCTTACACCAGTAGCGTCAAATACAATTACGAGAATTTAGCCTTACACCATTAACGTCAATTACAATTACTAGAATTTAGTCTTAAACTGGTAACGTCAATTACAATTACTAGAATTTAGCCTTACACCAGAACTTCAATTACAATTATTAGAATTTAATCTTACACTAGGAACGTCAATAACAGTTACTAGAATTTAGCCTTACACCAGTAACGTCTATTACAATTACTAGAATTTAGCCTTACACCAGTGTTATGTCAATTACAATTACTAGAATTTAGTCTTACACCAGTAAGGTCAATTACAGTTACTGGAATTTAGCCTTACACCAGTAACATCAATTACAATTACTAGAATTTAGCCTTACACCATTAACGTCAATTACAATTACTAGAATTTAGCCTTATACCAGTAACGTCAATTACAATTACTAGAATTTAGCCTTACACCAGAAACGTCAATAACAGTTACTAGAATTTAGCCTTACACCAGTAACGTCAATTACAATTACTAGTATTTAGCCTTACACTGGTAACGTCTATTACAATTACTAGAATTTAGCCTTACACCAGTAATGTCAATTACAATTACTAGAATTTAGCCTTACACCAGTAACGTTAATTACAATTACTAGAATTTAGCCTTACACTGGTAACGTCTATTACAATTACTAGAATTTAGTCTTACACCATTAACGTCAATAACAATTACTAGAATTTAGCCTTACATCAATAAAGTCAATTACAATTACTAGAATTTAGCCTTACACCAGTAACGTCAATAACAGTTACTAGAATTTAGCCTTACACCAGTAACGTCAATTACAGTTACTAGAATTTAGTCTTAAACTGGTAACGTCAATTACAATTACTAGAATTTAGCCTTACACCAGTAGCGTCAATTACAATTACCAGAATTTAGCCTTACACCAGTAATGTCAATTACAATTACTAGAATTTAGCCTTACACCAGTAATGTCAATAACAGTTACTAGAATTTAGCCTTACACCAGTAACGTCAATTACAATTACTAGAATTTAGTCTTACACCTGCAGTAGCGTCAATTACAATTACTAGTATTTAGCCTTACACCAGGAATGTCAATTACAATTACTAGAATTTAGCCTTACACCATTAACGTCAATTACAATTACTAGTATTTAGCCTCACACCATTAACGTCAATTACAATTACTAGTATTTAGCCTTACACCAGGAATGTCAATTACAATTACTAGAATTTAGCCTTACACCAGTAACGTCAATTACAGTTACTAGAATTTAGTCTTACACTGGTAATGTCAATTACAATTACTAGAAATTAGTCTTACACTGGTAACATCTATTACAATTACTAGAATTTAGCCTTACACCAGTAACGTCAATTACAATTACTAGAATTTAGCCTTACACCAGTAACGTCAATTACAGTTACTAGAATTTAGTCTTACACTGGTAATGTCAATTACAATTACTAGAAATTAGTCTTACACTGGTAACATCTATTACAATTACTAGAATTTAGCCTTACACCAGTAAACGTCAATTACAATTACTAGAATTTAGCCTTACACTAGTAATGTCAATTACAGTTACTAGAATTTAGTCTTACACTGGTAATGTCTATTACAATTACTAGAATTTAGTCTTACACTGGTAATGTCTATTACAATTACTAGAATTTAGTCTTACACCAGTAATGTCAATTACAGTTACTAGATTTTAGCCTTACACCGGTAACGTCAATTACAATTACTAGAATTTAGCCTTACATCAATAATGTCTATTACAATTACTAGAATTTAGCCTTACACCAGTAGCGTCAATTACAATTACTAAAATTTAGCCTTACACCAGTAGCGTCAATTACAATTACTAGAATTTAGCCTTACGCCAGTAACGTCAAATACAATTACTAGAATTTAGCCGTACACCAGTAGCGTCAATTACAATTACTAGAATTTAGCCTTACACCAGTAGCGTCAATTACAATTACTAGAATTTAGCCTTACACCAGTAACGTCAATTACAATTATTAGAATTTAGCCTTACACCAGTAACGTCAATTACAATTACCAGAATTTAGCCTTACACCAGTAGCGTCAATTACAATTACTAGAATTTAGCCTTACATCATTAACGTCAATTACAATTACTAGAATTTAGTCTTACACTGGTAACGTCAATTACAATTACTAGAATTTAGCCTTACACCAGAACGTCAATTATAATTACTAGAATTTAGTCTTACACCAGGAATGTCAATTACAATTACTAGAATTTAGCCTTACACCAGTAACGTCAATTACAATTATTAGAATTTAGCCTTACACCAGTAACGTCAATAACAGTTACTAGAATTTAGCCTTACAGCAGTAACGTCTATTACAATTACTAGAATTTAGCCTTACACCAGTAACGTCAATTACAATTACTAGAATTTAGTCTTACACCAGTAGCGTCAAATACAATTACGAGAATTTAGCCTTACACCATTAACGTCAATTACAATTACTAGAATTTAGTCTTAAACTGGTAACGTCAATTACAATTACTAGAATTTAGCCTTACACCAGAACTTCAATTACAATTATTAGAATTTAATCTTACACTAGGAACGTCAATAACAGTTACTAGAATTTAGCCTTACACCAGTAACGTCTATTACAATTACTAGAATTTAGCCTTACACCAGTATTATGTCAATTACAATTACTAGAATTTAGTCTTACACCAGTAAGGTCAATTACAGTTACTGGAATTTAGCCTTACACCAGTAACATCAATTACAATTACTAGAATTTAGCCTTACACCATTAACGTCAATTACAATTACTAGAATTTAGCCTTATACCAGTAACGTCAATTACAATTACTAGAATTTAGCCTTACACCAGAAACGTCAATAACAGTTACTAGAATTTAGCCTTACACCAGTAACGTCAATTACAATTACTAGTATTTAGCCTTACACTGGTAACGTCTATTACAATTACTAGAATTTAGCCTTACACCAGTAATGTCAATTACAATTACTAGAATTTAGCCTTACACCAGTAACGTTAATTACAATTACTAGAATTTAGCCTTACACTGGTAACGTCTATTACAATTACTAGAATTTAGTCTTACACCATTAACGTCAATAACAATTACTAGAATTTAGCCTTACATCAATAAAGTCAATTACAATTACTAGAATTTAGCCTTACACCAGTAACGTCAATAACAGTTACTAGAATTTAGCCTTACACCAGTAACGTCAATTACAGTTACTAGAATTTAGTCTTAAACTGGTAACGTCAATTACAATTACTAGAATTTAGCCTTACACCAGTAGCGTCAATTACAATTACCAGAATTTAGCCTTACACCAGTAATGTCAATTACAATTACTAGAATTTAGCCTTACACCAGTAATGTCAATAACAGTTACTAGAATTTAGCCTTACACCAGTAACGTCAATTACAATTACTAGAATTTAGTCTTACACCTGCAGTAGCGTCAATTACAATTACTAGTATTTAGCCTTACACCAGGAATGTCAATTACAATTACTAGAATTTAGCCTTACACCATTAACGTCAATTACAATTACTAGTATTTAGCCTCACACCATTAACGTCAATTACAATTACTAGTATTTAGCCTTACACCAGGAATGTCAATTACAATTACTAGAATTTAGCCTTACACCAGTAACGTCAATTACAGTTACTAGAATTTAGTCTTACACTGGTAATGTCAATTACAATTACTAGAAATTAGTCTTACACTGGTAACATCTATTACAATTACTAGAATTTAGCCTTACACCAGTAACGTCAATTACAATTACTAGAATTTAGCCTTACACCAGTAACGTCAATTACAGTTACTAGAATTTAGTCTTACACTGGTAATGTCAATTACAATTAATAGAAATTAGTCTTACACTGGTAACATCTATTACAATTACTAGAATTTAGCCTTACACCAGTAAACGTCAATTACAATTACTAGAATTTAGCCTTACACTAGTAATGTCAATTACAGTTACTAGAATTTAGTCTTACACTGGTAATGTCTATTACAATTACTAGAATTTAGTCTTACACTGGTAATGTCTATTACAATTACTAGAATTTAGTCTTACACCAGTAATGTCAATTACAGTTACTAGATTTTAGCCTTACACCAGTAACGTCAATTACAATTACTAGAATTTAGCCTTACACCAGTAACGTCAATTACAATTACTAGAATTTAGTCTTACACTAGTAATGTCAATTACAATTACTAGAATTTAGCCTTACACCAGTAACGTCAATTACAATTACTAGAATTTAGCCTTACACCAGTAGCGTCAATTACAATTACTAGAATTTAGCCTTACACCAGTAACGTCAATTACAATTACTAGAATTTAGCCTTACACCAGTAATGTCAATTACAATTACTAGAATTTAGCCTTACACCAGTAGCGTCAATTACAATTACTAGAATTTAGCCTTACACCAGTAACGTCAATTACAATTACTAGAATTTAGCCTTACACCAGTAACGTCAATTACAATTACTAGAATTTAGCCTTACACCAGTAATGTCAATTACAATTACTAGAATTTAGCCTTACACCAGTATAGCGTCAATTACAATTACTAGAATTTAGCCATACACTAGTAATGTCAATTACAGTTACTAGAATTTAGCCTTACACCAGTAACGTCAATTACAATTACTAGAATTTAGCCTTACACCAGTAACGTCAATTACAGTTACTAGAATTTAGTCTTACACTGGTAATGTCAATTACAGTTACTAGAATTTAGCCTTACACCAGTAACGTCAATTACAATTACTAGAAATTAGCCTTACACCAGTAGCGTCAATTACAATTACTAGAATTTAGCCTTACACCAGTAACGTCAATTACAATTACTAGAATTTAGCCGTACACTAGTAACGTCAATTACATTTACTACAATTAGCCTTACACCAGTAACGTCAATTACAATTACTAGAATTTAGTCTTACACCAGTAATGTCAATTACAATTACTAGAATTTAGTCTTACACCAGTAGCGTCAATTACAATTACTAGAATTTAGCCTTACACCAGTAGCGTCAATTACAATTACTAGAATTTAGCCTTACACCAGTAACGTCAATTACAATTACTAGAATTTAGCCTTACACCAGTAACGTCAATTACAATTACTAGAATTTAGCCTCACACCAGTAACGTACGTCAATTAAAATTACTAGAATTTAGTCTTACACCAGTAACGTCAATTACAATTACTAGAATTTAGCCTTACACCAGTAACATCAATTACAATTACTAGAATTTAGTCTTACACCAGTAGCGTCAATTACAATTACTAGAATTTAGCCTTACACCAGTAACGTCAATTACAATTACTAGAATTTAGCCTTACACCAGTAACGTCAATTACAATTACTAGAATTTAGCCTTACACCAGTAACGTCAATTACAATTACTAGAATTTAGTCTTACACCAGTAATGTCAATTACAATTACTAGAATTTAGTCTTACACCAGTAACGTCAATTACAATTACTAGAATTTAGCCTTACACCAGTAGCGTCAATTACAATTACTAGAATTTAGCCTTACACCAGTAACGTCAATTACAATTACTAGAATTTAGTCTTACACCAGTAATGTCAATTACAATTACTAGAATTTAGCCTTACACCAGTAACGTCAATTACAATTACTAGAATTTAGTCTTACACCAGTAACGTCAATTACAATTACTAGAATTTAGTCTTACACCAGTAATGTCAATTACAATTACTAGAATTTAGTCTTACACCAGTAACGTCAATTACAATTACTAGAATTTAGCCTTACACCATTAACGTCAATTACAATTACTAGAATTTAGTCTTACACCAGTAACGTCAATTACAATTACTAGAATTTAGCCTTACACCAGTAACGTCAATTACAATTACTAGAATTTAGTCTTACACCAGTAACGTCAATTACAATTACTAGAATTTAGTCTTACACCAGTAATGTCAATTACAATTACTAGAATTTAGCCTTACACCAGTAACGTCAATTACAATTACTAGAATTTAGCCTTACACCAGTAACGTCAATTACAATTACTAGAATTTAGTCTTACACCAGTAATGTCAATTACAATTACTAGAATTTAGCCTTACACCAGTAACGTCAATTACAATTACTAGAATTTAGCCTTACACCATTAATGTCAATTACAATTACTAGAATTTAGTCTTACACCAGTAGCGTCAATTACAATTACTAGAATTTAGCCTTACACCATTAACGTCAATTACAATTACTAGAATTTAGTCTTACACCAGTAATGTCAATTACAATTACTAGAATTTAGCCTTACACCAGTAACGTCAATTACAATTACTAGAATTTAGTCTTACACCAGTAATGTCAATTACAATTACTAGAATTTAGTCTTACACCAGTAGCGTCAATTACAATTACTAGAATTTAGCCTTACACCAGTAACGTCAATTACAATTACTAGAATTTAGCCTTACACCAGTAACGTCAATTACAATTACTAGAATTTAGCCTTACACCAGTAACGTCAATTACAATTACTAGAATTTAGTCTTACACCAGTAATGTCAATTACAATTACTAGAATTTAGTCTTACACCAGTAACGTCAATTACAATTACTAGAATTTAGCCTTACACCAGTAGCGTCAATTACAATTACTAGAATTTAGCCTTACACCAGTAACGTCAATTACAATTACTAGAATTTAGTCTTACACCAGTAATGTCAATTACAATTACTAGAATTTAGTCTTACACCAGTAACGTCAATTACAATTACTTGAATTTAGCCTTACACCAGTAACGTCAATTACAATTACTAGAATTTAGTCTTACACCAGTAGCGTCAATTACAATTACTAGAATTTAGCCTTACACCATTAACGTCAATTACAATTACTAGAATTTAGTCTTACACCAGTAATGTCAATTACAATTACTAGAATTTAGTCTTACACCAGTAACGTCAATTACAATTACTAGAATTTAGCCTTACACCAGTAACGTCAATTACAATTACTAGAATTTAGTCTTACACCAGTAGCGTCAATTACAATTACTAGAATTTAGCCTTACACCAGTAACGTCAATTACAATTACTAGAATTTAGCCTTACACCAGTAACGTCAATTACAATTACTAGAATTTAGTCTTACACCAGTAACGTCAATTACAATTACTAGAATTTAGCCTTACACCAGTAACGTCAATTACAATTACTAGAATTTAGTCTTACACCAGTAGCGTCAATTACAATTACTAGAATTTAGCCTTACACCATTAACGTCAATTACAATTACTAGAATTTAGTCTTACACCAGTAACGTCAATTACAATTACTAGAATTTAGCCTTACACCAGTAACGTCAATTACAATTACTAGAATTTAGTCTTACACCAGTAATGTCAATTACAATTACTAGAATTTAGTCTTACACCAGTAGCGTCAATTACAATTACTAGAATTTAGCCTTACACCATTAACGTCAATTACAATTACTAGAATTTAGTCTTACACCAGTAATGTCAATTACAATTACTAGAATTTAGTCTTACACCATTAACGTCAATTACAATTACTAGAATTTAGTCTTACACCAGTAATGTCAATTACAATTACTAGAATTTAGCCTTACACCAGTAATGTCAATTACAATTACTAGAATTTAGCCTTACACCAGTAACGTCAATTACAATTACTAGAATTTAGTCTTACACCAGTAATGTCAATTACAATTACTAGAATTTAGTCTTACACCAGTAGCGTCAATTACAATTACTAGAATTTAGCCTTACACCATTAACGTCAATTACAATTACTAGAATTTAGTCTTACACCAGTAATGTCAATTACAATTACTAGAATTTAGCCTTACACCAGTAACGTCAATTACAATTACTAGAATTTAGCCTTACACCAGTAACGTCAATTACAATTACTAGAATTTAGTCTTACACCAGTAATGTCTATTACAATTACTAGAATTTAGCCTTACACCAGTAAACGTCAATTACAATTACTAGAATTTAGCCATACACTAGTAATGTCAATTACAATTACTAGAATTTAGCCTTACACCAGTAACGTCAATTACAATTACTAGAATTTAGTCTTACACCAGTAACGTCAATTACAATTACTAGAAATTAGCCTTACACCATTAACGTCAATTACAATTACTCGAATTTAGCCTTACACCAGTAATGTCAATTACAATTACTAGAATTTAGCCTTACACCAGTAATGTCAATTACAATTACTAGAATTTAGCCTTACACCAGTATAGCGTCAATTACAATTACTAGAATTTAGCCATACACTAGTAATGTCAATTACAATTACTAGAATTTAGCCTTACACCAGTAACGTCAATTACAATTACTAGAATTTAGTCTTACACCAGTAACGTCTATTACAATT
Organism: Glandiceps talaboti; assembly: GCF_964340395.1. Taxonomy (NCBI): domain Eukaryota; kingdom Metazoa; phylum Hemichordata; class Enteropneusta; family Spengelidae; genus Glandiceps; species Glandiceps talaboti. The sequence goes on along the minus strand of NC_135555.1, from coordinate 26,002,421 downwards.
ACTAGAATTTAGCCTTACACCATTAACGTCAATTACAATTACTAGTATTTAGCCTTACACCAGGAATGTCAATTACAATTACTAGAATTTAGCCTTACACCAGTAACATCAATTACAATTACTAGAATTTAGCCGTACACCAGTAACGTCAATTACAATTACTAGAATTTAGCCTTACACCAGTAACGTCAATTACAATTACTAGAATTTAGCCTTACACCAGTAACGTCAATTACAGTTACTAGAATTTAGTCTTACACTGGTAATGTCAATTACAATTACTAGAAATTAGTCTTACACTGGTAACATCTATTACAATTACTAGAATTTAGCCTTACACCAGTAAACGTCAATTACAATTACTAGAATTTAGCCTTACACTAGTAATGTCAATTACAGTTACTAGAAATTAGTCTTACACCAGTAATGTCAATTACAATTACTAGAATTTAGTCTTACACTGGTAACGTCAATTACAATTACTAGAATTTAGCCTTACACTGGTAACGTTAATTACAATTACTAGAATTTAGCCTTACACCAGGAATGTCAATTACAATTACTAGAATTTAGTCTTACACCAGGAATGTCAATTACAATTACTAGAATTTAGCCTTACACCAGTAACGTCAATTACAATTACTAGAATTTAGCCTTACACCAGGAATGTCAATTACAATTACTAGAATTTAGCCTTACACCAGTAATGTCAATTACAATTACTAGAATTTAGTCTTACACCAGTAACATCAATTACAATTACTAGAATTTTAGCCTTACATCAATAACGTCATTAACAATTACTAGAATTTAGTCTTACACCAGTAACGTCAATTACAATTACTAGAATTTTAGCCTTACACCAGTAACGTCAATTACAATTACTAGAATTTAGTCTTACACTGGTAATGTCAATTACAATTACTAGAAATTAGTCTTACACCAGTAATGTCAATTACAATTACTAGAAATTAGTCTTACACCGGTAATGTCAATTACAATTACTAGAATTTAGCCTTACACCAGTAACGTCAATTACAATTACTAGAATTTAGCCTTACACCAGTAACGTCAATTACAATTACTAGAATTTAGCCTTACACCAGTAACGTCAATTACAATTACTAGAATTTAGTCTTACACCAGTAACGTCAATTACAATTACTAGAATTTAGCCTTACACCAGTAACGTCAATTACAATTACTAGAATTTAGTCTTACACCAGTAGCGTCAATTACAATTACTAGAATTTAGCCTTACACCATTAACGTCAATTACAATTACTAGAATTTAGTCTTACACCAGTAATGTCAATTACAATTACTAGAATTTAGTCTTACACCAGTAACGTCAATTACAATTACTAGAATTTAGCCTTACACCAGTAACGTCAATTACAATTACTAGAATTTAGCCTTACACCAGTAACGTCAATTACAATTACTAGAATTTAGTCTTACACCAGTAGCGTCAATTACAATTACTAGAATTTAGCCTTACACCAGTAACGTCAATTACAATTACTAGAATTTAGCCTTACACCAGTAACGTCAATTACAATTACTAGAATTTAGTCTTACACCAGTAACGTCAATTACAATTACTAGAATTTAGCCTTACACCAGTAACGTCAATTACAATTACTAGAATTTAGTCTTACACCAGTAGCGTCAATTACAATTACTAGAATTTAGCCTTACACCATTAACGTCAATTACAATTACTAGAATTTAGTCTTACACCAGTAACGTCAATTACAATTACTAGAATTTAGCCTTACACCAGTAACGTCAATTACAATTACTAGAATTTAGTCTTACACCAGTAATGTCAATTACAATTACTAGAATTTAGTCTTACACCAGTAGCGTCAATTACAATTACTAGAATTTAGCCTTACACCATTAACGTCAATTACAATTACTAGAATTTAGTCTTACACCAGTAATGTCAATTACAATTACTAGAATTTAGTCTTACACCATTAACGTCAATTACAATTACTAGAATTTAGTCTTACACCAGTAATGTCAATTACAATTACTAGAATTTAGCCTTACACCAGTAATGTCAATTACAATTACTAGAATTTAGCCTTACACCAGTAACGTCAATTACAATTACTAGAATTTAGTCTTACACCAGTAATGTCAATTACAATTACTAGAATTTAGTCTTACACCAGTAGCGTCAATTACAATTACTAGAATTTAGCCTTACACCATTAACGTCAATTACAATTACTAGAATTTAGCCATACACTAGTAATGTCAATTACAATTACTAGAATTTAGCCTTACACCAGTAACGTCAATTACAATTACTAGAATTTAGCCTTACACCAGTAATGTCAATTACAATTACTAGAATTTAGCCTTACACCAGTATAGCGTCAATTACAATTACTAGAATTTAGCCATACACTAGTAACGTCAATTACAATTACTAGAATTTAGCCTTACACCAGTAACGTCAATTACAATTACTAGAATTTAGTCTTACACCAGTAACGTCTATTACAATTACTAGAATTTAGCCTTACACCATTAACGTCAATTACAATTACTAGTATTTAGCCTTACACCAGGAATGTCAATTACAATTACTAGAATTTAGCCTTACACCAGTAACATCAATTACAATTACTAGAATTTAGCCGTACACCAGTAACGTCAATTACAATTACTAGAATTTAGCCTTACACCAGTAACGTCAATTACAATTACTAGAATTTAGCCTTACACCAGTAACGTCAATTACAGTTACTAGAATTTAGTCTTACACTGGTAATGTCAATTACAATTACTAGAAATTAGTCTTACACTGGTAACATCTATTACAATTACTAGAATTTAGTCTTACACCAGTAGCGTCAATTACAATTACTAGAATTTAGCCTTACACCATTAACGTCAATTACAATTACTAGAATTTAGTCTTACACCAGTAATGTCAATTACAATTACTAGAATTTAGCCTTACACCAGTAACGTCAATTACAATTACTAGAATTTAGCCTTACACCAGTAACGTCAATTACAATTACTAGAATTTAGTCTTACACCAGTAATGTCTATTACAATTACTAGAATTTAGCCTTACACCAGTAAACGTCAATTACAATTACTAGAATTTAGCCATACACTAGTAATGTCAATTACAATTACTAGAATTTAGCCTTACACCAGTAACGTCAATTACAATTACTAGAATTTAGTCTTACACCAGTAACGTCAATTACAATTACTAGAAATTAGCCTTACACCATTAACGTCAATTACAATTACTCGAATTTAGCCTTACACCAGTAATGTCAATTACAATTACTAGAATTTAGCCTTACACCAGTAATGTCAATTACAATTACTAGAATTTAGCCTTACACCAGTATAGCGTCAATTACAATTACTAGAATTTAGCCATACACTAGTAATGTCAATTACAATTACTAGAATTTAGCCTTACACCAGTAACGTCAATTACAATTACTAGAATTTAGTCTTACACCAGTAACGTCTATTACAATTACTAGAATTTAGCCTTACACCATTAACGTCAATTACAATTACTAGTATTTAGCCTTACACCAGGAATGTCAATTACAATTACTAGAATTTAGCCTTACACCAGTAACATCAATTACAATTACTAGAATTTAGCCGTACACCAGTAACGTCAATTACAATTACTAGAATTTAGCCTTACACCAGTAACGTCAATTACAATTACTAGAATTTAGCCTTACACCAGTAACGTCAATTACAGTTACTAGAATTTAGTCTTACACTGGTAATGTCAATTACAATTACTAGAAATTAGTCTTACACTGGTAACATCTATTACAATTACTAGAATTTAGCCTTACACCAGTAAACGTCAATTACAATTACTAGAATTTAGCCTTACACTAGTAATGTCAATTACAGTTACTAGAAATTAGTCTTACACCAGTAATGTCAATTACAATTACTAGAATTTAGTCTTACACTGGTAACGTCAATTACAATTACTAGAATTTAGCCTTACACTGGTAACGTTAATTACAATTACTAGAATTTAGCCTTACACCAGGAATGTCAATTACAATTACTAGAATTTAGTCTTACACTGGTAACGTCAATTACAATTACTAGAATTTAGCCTTACACTGGTAACGTTAATTACAATTACTAGAATTTAGCCTTACACCAGGAATGTCAATTACAATTACTAGAATTTAGCCTTACACTGGTAACGTCAATTACAATTACTAGAATTTAGCCTTACACTGGTAACGTCAATTACAATTACTAGAATTTAGCCTTACACCAGGAATGTCAATTACAATTACTAGAATTTAGCCTTACACCAGTAACGTCAATTACAATTACTAGAATTTAGCCTTACACCAGGAATGTCAATTACAATTACTAGAATTTAGCCTTACACCAGTAATGTCAATTACAATTACTAGAATTTAGTCTTACACCAGTAACGTCAATTACAATTACTAGAATTTTAGCCTTACATCAATAACGTCATTAACAATTACTAGAATTTAGTCTTACACCAGTAACGTCAATTACAATTACTAGAATTTTAGCCTTACACCAGTAACGTCAATTACAATTACTAGAATTTAGTCTTACACTGGTAATGTCAATTACAATTACTAGAAATTAGTCTTACACCAGTAATGTCAATTACAATTACTAGAAATTAGTCTTACACCAGTAGCGTCAATTACAATTACTAGAATTTAGCCTTACACCGGTAATGTCAATTACAATTACTAGAATTTAGCCTTACACCAGTAACGTCAATTACAATTACTAGAATTTAGCCTTACACCAGTAACGTCAATTACAATTACTAGAATTTAGCCTTACACCAGTAACGTCAATTACAATTACTAGAATTTAGTCTTACACCAGTAACGTCAATTACAATTACTAGAATTTAGTCTTACACCAGTAACGTCAATTACAATTACTAGAATTTAGCCTTACACCAGTAACGTCAATTACAATTACTAGAATTTAGCCTTACACCAGTAACGTCAATTACAATTACTAGAATTTAGTCTTACACCAGTAACGTCTATTACAATTACTAGAATTTAGCCTTACACCAGTAACGTCAATTACAATTACTAGAATTTTAGCCTTACATCAATAACGTCATTAACAATTACTAGAATTTAGTCTTACACCAGTAACGTCAATTACAATTACTAGAATTTTAGCCTTACACCAGTAACGTCAATTACAATTACTAGAATTTAGTCTTACACTGGTAATGTCAATTACAATTACTAGAAATTAGTCTTACACCAGTAATGTCAATTACAATTACTAGAAATTAGTCTTACACCAGTAGCGTCAATTACAATTACTAGAATTTAGCCTTACACCGGTAATGTCAATTACAATTACTAGAATTTAGCCTTACACCAGTAACGTCAATTACAATTACTAGAATTTAGCCTTACACCAGTAACGTCAATTACAATTACTAGAATTTAGCCTTACACCAGTAACGTCAATTACAATTACTAGAATTTAGCCTCACACCAGTAACGTCAATTACAATTACTAGAATTTAGTCTTACACCAGTAACGTCAATTACAATTACTAGAATTTAGCCTTACACCAGTAACGTCAATTACAATTACTAGAATTTAGCCTTACACCAGTAACGTCAATTACAATTACTAGAATTTAGTCTTACACCAGTAACGTCTATTACAATTACTAGAATTTAGCCTTACACCAGTAACGTCAATTACAATTACTAGAATTTAGCCTTACACCAGTAACGTCTATTACAATTACTAGAATTTAGCCTTACACCAGTAACGTCTATTACAATTACTAGAATTTAGCCTTACACCAGTAACGTCAATAACAATTACTAGAATTTAGTCTTACACCAGTAACGTCAATTACAATTACTAGAATTTAGCCTTACACTGAAAATGTCAATTACAATTACTAGAATTTAGCCTTACACCAGTAATGTCAATTACAATTACTAGAATTTAGTCTTACTCCGGTAACGACAATTACAATTACTAGAATTTAGTCTTACACTGATAACGACAATTACAATTACTAGAAATTAGCCTTACACCAGTAACGTCAATTACAATTACTAGAATTTAGCCTTACACTTGTAACGACAATTACAATTAATAATAATAATGTTGATTTCTTATATAGCGCTTTCCCACTCCGTGCTCAAAGCGCTTTACAATTATTACCCCTGGCTCGAATCAGAATAGCACAACGGCCCTTTAGTCTTCCTCAACTCCCCGGGGAGCATACAATCCATTGCAGCCATTTAAGCGCATAGGATTAAAGCCTTCACATTGCAACCTACATCCTACCAGGTCCCCAGTGATACAGCTGGGTTGACTGAGGCATAGTCGTGGTTCAAATCTTGCCCAAGGACTTTAGCCACTCAGAAACAAACAGCAGGCAGCGACGGGGCTCAAACCTGCAATTACTAGAATTTAGTCTTACACTGGTAACGACAATTACAATTACTAGAATTTAGCCTTACACCAGTAATGTCAATTACAATTACTAGAATTTAGCCTTACACCAGTAACGTCAATTACAATTACTAGAATTTAGCCTCACACCGGTAACGTCAATTATAATTACTAGAATTTAGCCTTACACCGGTAACGTCAATTATAATTACTAGAATTTAGTCTTACACTGGTAACGACAATTACAATTACTAGAATTTAGCCTTACACCAGTAATGTCAATTACAATTACTAGAATTTAGCCTTACACCAGTAACGTCAATTACAATTACTAGAATTTAGCCTCACACCGGTAACGTCAATTAGTTACTCGAATTTAGCCTTACACCGGTAACGTCAATTACAATTACTCGAATTTAGCCTTACACCAGTAACGTCAATTACAATTACTAGAATTTAGCCTCACACCGGTAACGTCAATTACAGTTACTCGAATTTAGCCTTACACCGGTAACGTCAATTATAATTACTAGAATTTAGCCTCACACCGGTAACATCTATTACAATTACTAGAATTTAGCCTCACACCAGTAACGTCAATTACAATTACTAGAATTTAGTCTTACACCAGTAACGTCAATTACAATTACTAGAATTTAGCCTTACACCAGTAACGTCAATTACAATTACTAGAATTTAGCCTTACACCAGTAACGTCAATTACAATTACTAGAATTTAGTCTTACACCAGTAACGTCTATTACAATTACTAGAATTTAGCCTTACACCAGTAACGTCAATTACAATTACTAGAATTTAGCCTTACACCAGTAACGTCTATTACAATTACTAGAATTTAGCCTTACACCAGTAACGTCTATTACAATTACTAGAATTTAGCCTTACACCAGTAACGTCAATAACAATTACTAGAATTTAGTCTTACACCAGTAACGTCAATTACAATTACTAGAATTTAGCCTTACACTGAAAATGTCAATTACAATTACTAGAATTTAGCCTTACACCAGTAATGTCAATTACAATTACTAGAATTTAGTCTTACTCCGGTAACGACAATTACAATTACTAGAATTTAGTCTTACACTGATAACGACAATTACAATTACTAGAAATTAGCCTTACACCAGTAACGTCAATTACAATTACTAGAATTTAGCCTTACACTTGTAACGACAATTACAATTAATAATAATAATGTTGATTTCTTATATAGCGCTTTCCCACTCCGTGCTCAAAGCGCTTTACAATTATTACCCCTGGCTCGAATCAGAATAGCACAACGGCCCTTTAGTCTTCCTCAACTCCCCGGGGAGCATACAATCCATTGCAGCCATTTAAGCGCATAGGATTAAAGCCTTCACATTGCAACCTACATCCTACCAGGTCCCCAGTGATACAGCTGGGTTGACTGAGGCATAGTCGTGGTTCAAATCTTGCCCAAGGACTTTAGCCACTCAGAAACAAACAGCAGGCAGCGACGGGGCTCGAACCTGCAATTACTAGAATTTAGTCTTACACTGGTAACGACAATTACAATTACTAGAATTTAGCCTTACACCAGTAATGTCAATTACAATTACTAGAATTTAGCCTTACACCAGTAACGTCAATTACAATTACTAGAATTTAGCCTCACACCGGTAACGTCAATTATAATTACTAGAATTTAGCCTTACACCGGTAACGTCAATTATAATTACTAGAATTTAGTCTTACACTGGTAACGACAATTACAATTACTAGAATTTAGCCTTACACCAGTAATGTCAATTACAATTACTAGAATTTAGCCTTACACCAGTAACGTCAATTACAATTACTAGAATTTAGCCTCACACCGGTAACGTCAATTAGTTACTCGAATTTAGCCTTACACCGGTAACGTCAATTACAATTACTCGAATTTAGCCTTACACCAGTAACGTCAATTACAATTACTAGAATTTAGCCTCACACTGGTAACGTCAATTACAGTTACTCGAATTTAGCCTTACACCGGTAACGTCAATTATAATTACTAGAATTTAGCCTCACACCGGTAACATCTATTACAATTACTAGAATTTAGTCTTACACCAGTAACGTCAATTACAATTACTAGAATTTAGCCTTACACCAGTAATGTCAATTACAATTACTAGTATTTAGTCTTACACCAGTAACGTCAATTACAATTACTAGAATTTAGCCTCACACCGGTAACGTCAATTACAGTTACTCGAATTTAGCCTTACACCGGTAACGTCAATTATAATTACTAGAATTTAGCCTCACACCGGTAACATCTATTACAATTACTAGAATTTAGTCTTACACCAGTAACGTCAATTACAATTACTAGAATTTAGCCTTACACCAGTAACGTCAATTACAATTACTAGAATTTAGTCTTACACCAGTAACGTCAATTACAATTACTAGAATTTAGCCTTACACCAGTAATGTCAATTACAATTACTAGAATTTAGCCTTACACCAGTAACGTCAATTACAATTACTAGAATTTAGCCTTACACCAGTAACGTCAATTACAATTACTATAATTTAGCCTTACACCAGTAACGTCAATTACAATTACTAGAATTTAGCCTTACACCAGTAACGTCAATTACAATTACTAGAATTTAGCCTTACACCAGTAATGTCAATTACAATTACTAGAATTTAGCCTTACACCAGGAACGTCAATTACAATTACTAGAATTTAGCCTATACACCAGGAACGTCAATTACAATTACTAGAATTTAGCCTTACACCAGTAATGTCAATTACAATTACTAGAATTTAGCCTTACACCAGTAATGTCAATTACAATTACTAGAATTTAGCCTTACACCAGTAATGTCAATTACAATTACTAGAATTTAGCCTTACACCATTAACGTCAATTACAATTACTAGAATTTAGCCTTACACCAGTAACGTCAATTACAATTACTAGAATTTAGCCTTACACCAGTAATGTCAATTACAATTACTAGAATTTAGCCTTACACCAGTAATGTCAATTACAATTACTAGAATTTAGCCTTACACCAGTAATGTCAATTACAATTACTAGAAATTAGCCTTACACCAGTAATGTCAATTACTAACTGGTCTTGAATTTAGCGGTAACGGCGATGTTAATTTAAAAAAATAATTTGAAAGCAGTTGAAGCCTACTGACACTCTTTCATCTATTTTGGGTTTTCATTTTTTTTTACATTTTTGGAATATTTTGCTGATAGCAATGCCACATTTCAAAAACCTTGGATAAAAATTATCGTTTTGCAGTATTTTCACTTGTAAAATTTATGACATTTTATTTAAAATAGAATAAAATCCAACATAGATCACAGTGTGCTCACTTTCATTCTAAAACATGAAAATGAAACAAACTCTGTGGTGTTGATGACTCATCGTTGGGGGCGCTCATCCAGCTAATCAGATTGCCCCCTATACCCTGTGATTAACCGGTACTTTACATTTGTTGCCTCACTTCCGGCAACATCTCTAGTTAAATATTGTCGAAAATAATAAAGGAACTAATTCTCAGAACGTCCCTCATTCGTACAGTCGCACTGATATCTAACAGAATGTCGTATTTGAGGCAGAAGAATATTTTTTTAGGCATCGTCATCTGTTTTGCTGCTGGTGTTGGTACGGCAGCTATTAACAGAGGCCCAAGAAATACACTCCTGCCAAGTAAGTGATTTTGAAAATGTTGCCGTGGTTGGACCTCATTCAACCACGTTCAGTTTTGCAGGACAATGCATGGTACTAAACCATATAATATCGTAAACATATTTACAAAATGTTGGATTTTTGAGTCTCAGTATACATTTCATATGATCACTTGCCGTCTTGCCGTCCTTAATTTGGGATTCGCTTCAACGACGGATGGAATCCTCTATGTAATACTCAAATAAATCATGAATGACTGAACAACTTTTAATATGAAAAGATCTTGATGCTATGAAATATTTAGTATGTAGTTCATAAATCAATATCATTGCATTTGTTAGTAATATTTACATCACCAAATACTTTCTCGGGTGTTTTTCGAATATATTAACCCCCCTTTTAGTGGGAAATGAAAGTGGTTGGTCAAACTCGCCTCATCTACGTAATGTCTTTTGATATAGCATTTATTGTGAACGTGGAAGAATATTACAATTTCTTATTTTGATAAGCTACTGTCGATGTGTATTCATAATCCTTAGACCGAACCAGACACTACGTCCGTCAGTCACGTTACGGAATTCCCTTAGGCCTACATCCGTCTGTCTCATGTTACATCAGCTGCACTGTGGCTATCATGATACGCACTTATGGAATATTACTCACCATATTGTCTGTGTACATACGTATAAACCCCGTGATGGATTATGTTCCATAAATGTGTAAATTGCTAGTTTTATTCGTCATCACCCATATTTTCAATCTAGTGTATCTAGGTACATTTGTGTACTTTCACTTTCGTTTGGGCTATTAGCGTAGTATTGGTATTTCCAAAGTGTAGATGCAAATGTCATTCGTCCCATGACTCAGTGTCAACTCATGCGACGTGATGGAATCAATGGTAAATTCACTAGTTCTCGGTCCGTGTATTAATCATCACATGAAAGATAAATTAGGATACAGTATAATGCTAGAAACACAGGATTTACATTTAAAATGTTAATTTCAAATGTAAAATATTAAGGTCCTGATTATTTTCTGTTTGAACTTTATACTTTTTTTTGAAATTACTAGAATATGTAAAAAAAAAATGGTGAAAAATTACAACGATGCCTGTAATGAATTTTACACGGTTAGTGGTCACTTTACAAAACACAAAGATGTATACAAAATAACGTGATCGGAGTATACATTTAAAAAATGTTTCTGTTGTCTTTTATCCAGTAGTCAAAATGTAACATGTATATTTTAGAAGAAACACTATCAATGTGTCGAGTAGTCAAAATATAACATGTATAGAAGAAACATTATCAATGTGTCGAGTAGTCAAAATATAACATGTATAGACTGAGAAACACTATCAATGTGTCGAGTAGTCAAAATATAACATGTATAGAAGAAACACTATCAATGTGTCGAGTAGTCAAAATATAACATGTATAGAAGAAACACTATCAATGTGTCGAGTAGTCAAAATATAACATGTATAGAAGAAACACTATCAATGTGTCGAGTAGTCAAAATATAACATGTATAGAAGAAACACTATCAATGTGTCGAGTAGTCAAAATATAACATGTATAGAAGAAACATTATCAATGTGTCGAGTAGTCAAAATATAACATGTATAGAAGAAACATTATCAATGTGTCGAGCAGTCAAAATATAACATGTATAGAAGAAACACTATCAATGTGTCGAGTAGTCAAAATATAACATGTATAGAAGTAACACTATCAATGTGTCGAGTAGTCAAAATATAACATGTATAGAAGAAACACTATCAATGTGTCGAGTAGTCAAAATATAACATGTATAGAAGAAACACTATCAATGTGTCGAGTAGTCAAAATATAACATGTATAGAAGAAACACTATCAATGTGTCGAGTAGTCAAAATATAACATGTATAGAAGAAACACTATCAATGTGTCGAGTAGTCAAAATATAACATGTATAGAAGAAACACTATCAATGTGTCGAGTAGTCAAAATATAACATGTATAGAAGAAACACTATCAATGTGTCGAGTAGTCAAAATATAACATGTATAGAAGTAACACTATCAATGTGTCGAGTAGTCAAAATATAACATGTATAGAAGAAACATTATCAATGTGTCGAGCAGTCAAAATATAACATGTATAGAAGAAACATTATCAATGTGTCGAGTAGTCAAAATATAACATGTATAGAAGAAACATTATCAATGTGTCGAGTAGTCAAAATATAACATGTATAGAAGAAACACTATCAATGTGTCGAGTAGTCAAAATATAACATGTATAGAAGAAACACTATCAATGTGTCGAGTAGTCAAAATATAACATGTATAGAAGTAACACTATCAATGTGTCGAGTAGTCAAAATATAACATGTATAGAAGAAACACTATCAATGTGTCGAGTAGTCAAAATTCAATATTTTTTTTAGAATGAATTCACAACCTTGGTAGAGATAGTCATAGATGTCGTTGTTTAGATACATTCACCTACTAATTACGAATATGAATCCAAATTCAGCTAACAGGCCAACATATGTTGTTATTGTTTGCTTAGAGACTAAAGCAGTTCAATTTACAGTTCAATTTACAGTTTATTTTGTTTACAGTTCAATTTACAGTTTATTTTGTTTACAGTTCAATTTACAGTTTATTTTGTTTACAGTTCAATTTACAGTTTATTTTGTTTATTTTGTTTACAGTTAAATTCACATTTCATTTGTTTACAGTTAAATTTAGAGTTTATTTTATTTAAAGTATAATTCACAGTTTATTGTTTATGACAGGTATCACCAGTCATCCAGATAGTACAGTAATTGACAAAGGGTCAAAGGTTACTCTGGACTGTTCATTGCATTCAAGCGCTTCTGGAACAGTGGACGACCTGACATGGTATTTCAATGGAAGAAGGCTGTCATCAGAACGTTTCCACACAACAGAAAATGGAACTTTAGAATTGGTTATCCAAAACGCTGAGTTTAGTGATGGAGGGTCTTACTCGTGTGGACCAATATCCTATCCGGCAGAGTACCGTATTAGTACTGCCCTCAGCGTTGGAAGTGAGTCATTTCCCTGCAATTAGCATGCAAATATAAGTGAAAAGCAAACACGATCTGAGAAACAAGATAATTTTGACACTACATGTATTTTTGATGTTACAGTTGAAATGTATACGTCATATTAGTATCTTATCACATGACAAGGTATCTGGTCATCAAAATGTGTAGTTATTCTGCAGCAGGAAAATTTCCCGATATGGATAACTATCCCGAGAGGGCTAAATATCCCAATCAGGATAGAAACATGCACTTTCCATATTCCCTGTCGGGATAAACAGTGATTAAATTACATTGTTGATAGGTACCATTGGTTTATCCCGATCGGGAGCAATGGATACAGTTATGTACTCTTCATTCAAATGTGTATACTAAAAAATTGCCCTGGGGCAACCTTATAGTCCGACCCTGGGGCAACCTCACAGTCCGACCCTGGGGCAACCTCACAGTCTGACCCTGACTTCTTTGCAAGACTTTGAGTGTAGAAAGCATACCACTTTGGACATGCACCATGTCGTAGTTAGGGGTGGACCATTTGATATCCTGGGGGTGGCTTGGAAGATTGCATTGGTGGAGACCCATTATTTTTTCCCACCTGTTTGCCTGTGAATTATTTTTTCTCACCTTGGCATACATATGCTGGAAGCTTTTTTTCCTTCTTTGGGATTTTTTATTTTAGGCCAATGTTGAACACCTACTTTTGTTGCCACATTTGTCATTTGGTTTTTAGCACAGGGTAACAAATAGAATAAAAAGATGCAGTTCTATCACACACATTATATTTAGGAAACTAAATAAAGACTATATTTCAATACATGTTTGATTTTGAAATAAACAAACAAACTGACAGTTTTTATGCCATGATTGTGTAATGACACACTGACGGCAACTTGATTGGTGAGCTCCTACATTCAACATCAACAGACTTACAGTAAAAACTTTTCTGAAAAACACCATTGGGTCATCAAAAGTGACCATATTTCACAGGTGTCCTAAATATGCTGGTAAAATTATAATGCATTTATAGCATTTACATGTATTTGAAAATGGTTGTCATTATTTGACAAGTGTCCTGATTGGAGAGGTACTAGCAGGTTGAACAATACATTGAACCAGTTCATGTCTTGCTGTTTCTCTTCTTGTGGCATTATAACAAAATCAATACATGTAAAATTCCACATTTCTGGGAAACACTGGTGAACAATTTCATTTTCAGCATATATCATCCTCTAATTTGAAGGCCATTGTACACCAGTACAACTCTTAATAATCAGTGATTTAGAACATCAAGGATATGACTGATTGAAAAGCTGCCTGAAATAGTGTGACATTTCTCCTCTACGAGACCACCTCCTGGATTTTGTTTTTCAGTCTATCACATACAGATTATATCTAGGAAACTACATAAAGACTACATTTGTACATTTCAATACATTTTTGATTTTGAAATAATGATATGGAATGGATACTTATATC